>NW_016107482.1:3444371-3504716 GCF_001604975.1 Cebus imitator | reverse complement strand
AAAAAAAAAAAAAGAGCCTGTATAGCTGAGATAATACTAAGCAAAAAGAACAAAGCTGGAGGCATCACACTACCCAATTTCAAACTATACTACAAGGCTACGGTAACCAAAAGAGTATGATATTGGTACCAAAACAGAAATATAGACCAATGGAACAGAGTGGAAGCCTCAGAAATAACACCACACATCTACAACCATCTGATCTTTGCTAAACCTGATAAAAGCAAGCAATAGGGAAATGATTCCCTATTTAATAAATGGTGCTGGGAAAACTAGCTAGCAATATGCAGAAAACTGAAAGTGGACCCTTTCCTTACACCTTATACAAAAATTAACTCAAGATGGATTAAAGACTTAAACATAAGACTTAAAACCATAAAAGCCCCTAGAAGAATACCTAAGCAATGCCATTTAGGACGGAGGCATGGGCAAAGACTTTATGACTAAAAACCAAAAGCAATGGCAACAAAAGCCAAAACAAATTTGACCTAATTATACTAAAAAGCCTCTGCACAGCAAAAGAAACTGTCATCAGAAGGAACAGGCAACCTATAGAATGGGAGAAAATGTTTGCAATCCATCTATGTGACAAAGGGTTAATAAACAAATTTACAAGTAAAAATCAAACAACCCATCAAAAAATGGGTGAAGGACATGAACAGACACTTGTTAAAAGAAGACATTTATGCAGCCAACAAACACAAAGTAAAAAGCTCATCATCACGGGTCATTAGAGAAACGCAAATCAAAATCACAATGAGATACCATCCAGTGCCAGTTAGAATGGCAATCATTAAAAAACCAGGAAACAACAGTTGAGGAAAAGTATGTGGAGAAATAGGAATGCTTTTACACTGTTGGTGGGACAGTAAATTAGTTCAACCATTGCGTAAGACAGTGTGACAATTTCTCAAGGATCTAGAAATAGAAATACCATTTGATCCAGCAATCCCATTATTGGATATAAACCAAATAAGTATAGTAAAATATAATAATATAATTAATAAATATAGTATAAAAGATATTAAAATCTGCATTAGAAAATAACTGTTTTATAACAAAAAAACAGTAAAGTAAGAATAGTGGAAGGTAAATCACATAGAAAGTAAAAGGTAGACTATCAGATGTAAATACTATATTAATAACACTAAGTATTTAAACAGATGAGTAGTAATATTACATATGAACAGAATAAATCATTCTACTATAAAGACACATGTACATGCATATTTATTGTGCCACTGTTAACAACAGCAGACTTGGAACCAACCCAAATGCTCATCAATGATAGGCCAGATAAAGAAAATGTGGCACATCCACACCGTGGAATACTATGCAACTATAAAAAAAAGATTAGTTCATGTCCTTTGCAGGAACATGGACGAAGTTGGAAACCATCATTCTCACCAAACTAACACAAGAACAGAAAGCCAAATACTGAATGTTCTCACTCATAAGTGGAAGTTAAACATTGAGAACACATGGGCACAGGGAGAGGAATATCACCCACCAGGGCCTGTCAACAGGTGTGGGGCTAGGGGAGGGATAGCATTAGGAGAAACGTCTAACGTAGACGATGGGTTGGTGGGTGCAGCAAATCACCATGGCACTTGTATGTATACTTATGTAACAAACCTGCACATTCTGCACATGTACCCCAGAATTTAAAGTTTAATTTAAAAAAAGAATAGAGCTATATATTTATGTTTTCATACATAAATGGAACTAATATAAATATGAAGCTTATTTTGACAATTATGTATATAATTTAATTAATATAATTAATGTATAATAAATATAGTAAAATAATATAGTAAAATATAATAATATAATTAATAAATATAGTAAAAAAATCTTAAAGTTTGCATTAGAAAATTGTTGTTTTATAACAAAAAAAGTAAAGGAAGCATAGCAGAAGGTAAATCATGTAGAAAGTAAAAGGTAGAATATCAGATGTAAATATAACTATGGTAATAACACTAAATATTTAAGCTATATTAGTAGTAATATTACATATGAACAAAATAAATGATTCAATAAAAAGACAAAAATTGTCAGACTGGATTTTTTAAAAACTATGCGATTCAACTATATACTGTCTATAGGAGACACAATTAGATTCCAAGAAACAAGTACATGAATTGGAAAGATATATTATAGAAAATGTAAGCATAAGAAAGCTGGAGTAGCTATAGTACTCAAAAAATAGACTTGTCTTGGGCTGAATTATGTTCCACACCATGCCACACCCAAAAACTCACATTTTGAAGCCCTAAACGTAGCATTTTACAATTACTATATTTGGATATAAGGCCTTTACAAAGATGGTTAAGTTAAAATTAGCATTTTTGGATGGTGCTAATTTAATCTGAACTGGTTTCTTCATCAAAAGAGGAAATTATAAACACAGAGAAGCACCAAGGGTGTCCATAAACAGGGGAAAGACAATATGAGTACATAGCAACAAAGGTTGGTACATGACCAACTCCACGCCAAGGAAAGAGCCCTTTGAAGACACTAAAATTGCTAAGACCTTAATTTTGGACTTGTAGATTCATAACTGTCAGAAAATAAATATGTTTTGAAAGCCTCTTACTTTGTGGTATTTTTTAGAGGATCCCTAAAAAATGAACCTAAGACTTTAAAATGGAAATGTTTTTAGAAATAAAGGGAACATTATATAAAATTAAAATGATCAACAAAACTGAAATACATAACAATTATAAACATGCACGTACGTATTAACAGGGCACCAAAATATGTGACACAAAAACTGACAAAGGTGAAAAGAGACAATTCAACAATAATAGTTGGAGACTATAATACCCAACTTTCAATAATGAATGGAAAAGCTAGAATATTTAAAAATGAAATAGAAAACTTGAATAATACTATAAACCAACTAGACCTAACAGACATCTATAAAATGTCCCATCCCAAAACAGGCTATGCATTATTTTTAGGTGCACATTCTACAAGATAGACCATGTGTTAGATTACGAAACAAACTTCCATAAATTTAAAAGGCTGGAAATAGTTAAAAGTGTGTGTTCTGACCATAGAGGAATTAAATTGAAAATGACAATTTTGTTTGTTTGTTTGTCTTAATGTCTGATAACACGAAGTATTGGCAGGAATGTAGGGGAATGGCATAAATCAAGCTTCACAATCAGGATTGTTAATGATTCTAATGACACGCATCAGTAACAAAAAAATTACTTTTGAGAATTTATTCTAGCTAATATCCAGTGCATGTGAATTTTTTATAATACAGAAAAAATAAAAATATCTTAGTTTGCTAAATTTAGGAGACTGAAAAAAATACGTTGATTTATACACATCAGATAGAAATCCTACAGGGCAGCTAACAAATGAACTTTATATAAACATATCAACATAAACAAATCCTACAACGCTGAGGGAAAATGGCAATTTACAAAAGAAAATGTACAATGTCATACCATTTTCATTATTTCAAGATATGTGTGTTTATCTATATATATATACACAAACACACACCGTTACTAAGTTTAAATCATAGATGGCAATTATGGCCACAAGATTCTACTGGAAAAGTATGGAGTTTGTGGTAGTTAGCTGTATCAGACGTATGGAAAAGAGACCACAAATAATATGCACATATGTTAATAAAATATATATTTTCGAAAATATTAGATTTAGATCTTGGAAGCTAACAGCATATTTTATATCTTCCTGTTTTTTAATATGTTGGAAATGTTTTCTTACAAAAGGAGAAGGATTTTCAGTTGGAAGTATATCTAAATATTAAATTTGTTTGACATTTCCCAGTTTTCTTGAAGAGGTAAATCTGATTTTAAGAGAATGCTGGGAGGTCATGATACCATAAAATGTGCTTTTACATGGAATTTTTAGACATTTTAGCAATTATAGAAAACATAATATCTTTGATTAACTGAAATCCAGAACACTCAGTGATTCAAATGTAATTTTTTTTCAAAACCGAAATATCTTTTAGCCTAGAATTTTTATTACATCTTGAGATTTCAGTAGCCTATTAAAAAGGTTAATAAAGAGACAAGCTTTTCTATTTATCAATCAATTAACTTTAAGGTGCTTTAATTTTAAGTTGTTATAATGTGAGCATCATATCAATATATAATGTATTTTTTACTACTACTGTATTAGAATCAAATGATAATAGATAATGTTGACAACTGATACTTGCTCTAGTGCATAAATCACCCTTTGTCCTGTTACTGATAATTTATTAATAATTAGAATTGCAGAATATGAAGTGATGTAGGTTCTTATTTGTAAAAGACACTGTGCTAAATTCAAAAAGAATCTTTGCACATAAAACTATGATAAATGTAGGTATAACTCCAAAGTCCTATGTTAAGTGCATGTAGATAATGGCAACAAGGCATGTTAAACAAATGTTTGAAGGGATGAAAAGTTGCCATTTATCAAATAAAAAAAGTCAGAAAGATTTGCTTATCCACATGAAAAGAAAAATATGAATACACTTGACTATATAAAAGATAAACAAGCTGAAAATTAAGCCACAGAATGAGGGTAAATATTTTCAACACACTGTTTTTATAATGGCCGCCACTGTCTACCCCTCAGTCCTGTAGTAAACAACCACGTGGATGGGGGTCGACAATTCCAGTGTGGCTTGCTGGTGCTAGGGTAGATGTAGGCACAGCGTGCTTTAAAAATTAGGGTAGTGTGTTTTGACAATTGTTTTTGATTGCTGAGTTTCTGGCACAGAGACTGGTCACTGTTTCAAGACTTCAGGCTGGGCTGGACATGGTTGCTCAAGCCTGTAATCTCAGCACTTTGGGAGGCCAAGGCAGGTGATCACCTGAGGTCAGGAGACCGAGACCAGCCTGGCCCACCTGGTGAAACCTCACCACTAAAAATACAAAAATTTGCTGGGCGTGGTGGCACGAACCTGTAATCCCAGCTACTCAGGAGGCTGAGGCAGGAGGATCGCTTGAACCTGGGGGGCAGAGGTTGCAGTGAACTGGGATCTTGCCGTTGCACTCCAGCCTGAATGACAGAGTTAGACTCTGTCTCAAAAAAAGGAAACCCAATAGAAAAACATGTGCAAAGGATGTGAAGGCATCTAGTAAAAACAATAACAAACAAAACAACAGTTACAAAACACTCAATGCCCAATAAATATTCATAAAGTTTATATTTCAACAGAAAAATGCCATTTCACAGCTATGAGAATGGCCTTATCCTGTGTTTCTAACACATGAGACTTCTCTTCTGAAATAAAAAGACAAAATACAGTTACAAAGACTCTCTGATAGACCTGAGGCTCCTCTCAGCTGTCTTCTCTACCAGGCCTCAATCTTGACCTGTGGAAACTATGGACTGTTAGTACAAATTATTTGCCCCCCACTATCCCATTAAAAAACATGAACAATTTTTCTAACAACTCAGTGCTACATCCCTAGGATGACAACAGCAGCCTCTGTAAGTTTCTGCCTTGGAAAACTCAAGGCTGCCAGAAAAATACGTTATTTGTTACAGCCAACATCTGGAAACAGGGCCGCAATATCCTGCTCTCTGAGGAGGGTAGGAGCCTAATTTCACTTAAAGCCAGTTAACAAACCCGGACGGGTTTCACTAGGACTCCTATCCTCTTTCTGATTTTTGTAAATGTCTGCTTCCCTGACTCTGCACAGTTCCTACTTCCAACTCCTTCTTACCTTGGAAGTACCCAATTGCCTCTACAAACATAGAAGTTTAATTCAGTTCACAATACATCGTCTTCCCTATTGCAACAGTTTATTACTGATTAAAATCTGCTTTTACCACGTTAGTGTCCAATTTTGTTTATCTTTGACAATGGTGAAGAGATTTTTATGTTGTTTTGATGTTTAAACTTGACCTTTCCAGCCTCTTGCCTCCAGGAATGTGACAAAATGGTTGAAGGAATTGGAGCCATGCTGGATCCTCAAGGATGAAAATCACTTGCTAAGGATGCATTGAAGGAAGAAATAAATAGCTTAGATCTTTGATAATATCCTCAAGTAATAACCTCTGAGTAGTATTGGACTGGCTACTTTTAGATTATTTGTTACATAATAATAATGACCTTTTATTTGACATGAATTTCCATATTTACAATGAAAAACAATGTTAGCTAATGTACTTCATCATGCAACTTAACTATTACATGATGTTGAAATGATTCCTATAAAAGTGAGAGAATTGGAACATTTTACTTAATAGTATCCCCTCAGTTCTGAAATTCTACTACCCATACAAATATTCTGACTCTAGAGATTTTTGAAACTTTTCAGCAATATTAGACATTATACTGATGATTAAAACTCAGTAACTTGCTTGTGTATTTTGAGAGCCTTGCAAAGTTTTTGATATTTTTCTTTCTTTTTTTTCATATTTTAGATATTTTATATTTAATTAAAATGATAATAGCCATTATTAATATATAAATACTGTTGTTTAATAGTTTAATCTTTATGCTAATAACTTTATGGAAAATCATACCTCATCAAGTAATGAGAAAACAATTTTTTTTTTTTTTCGATTTTAAAAGACCTTCAGAAGGACATCTCCTTCTGAAGATTTTTTTTTTTCCATTTATTTTATTGCATTTTAGGTTTTGGGGTACATAGACATTTTCATCTGCTAGTATCTATCTATATCACGTCAGAGCCATTAGAAATCTAAGTATGTGTTTGACTTACTAGATTTGTATTTATCATTCCCATTACCTGTTAACTTAATTAACTTCCATTGAGTGTGACAATCTGTTAGAAATCTCACAATCTGCATATGCTGTAATTGCTAAGTTTACCTCAGGACATCTACACTTGAAAACAGACTCTCAGGAATACACATAGACAGGGCATTTCCTATAGTTCATGTGCATATTCAAACAAAAGTAGATTTTGGTGCCGGAATATATTTTTAAAATATTAATTAATGCATGTATATGCTTATTTTTGTCTTAGAAACTCCTTCTTTATTGATTCAGCCCATACTCCCGCCTTGATACTCTAAAGAAAATTTGAATGAGTCCAGATTTGTAATAAATGTTTGGGAAAATGCTGCAGATACGTCAAGGTAGGAAATAGAGATACAACCCAAAATGCCTGGCAGGAGGGAATGCAGAGGATGTGAAGCGAGTAGACATGTGGTGCAATTTAGAAAGAAGAGACCCAGAAAAGACAGATGTAGTTTCTAGTGGCCTTGGCAATTTAAAAATGATGGAACACTTCCTAGTGAAATTCAAAACAGAATAACAACACTAATCCCTACAATAAATGAAGAACTTGAAAAAAATTTCCATGATTGCCATTTTAAACTAGTCATTTATTTGCAATGTGAAAATCCAATTATTTCAAATTGATGTTAACTTATTTATCTACAGTCTTGCTTTATTTGATGGCATAAACACATGCTTCCTTGATGATATTTGTAGAAGCATTTCATGCCAGTCCATAGACGGAGCTCAGTGCAAGGATGCCCAGAGAGGGAAAAGTCGAGTCTTGAATCATGGAATGCACAACCAGGACTGTACAGCCCAAGAACTTGAACCCAGGATTGCTTGATTCTAATGTCCAGTTTTCTACACTCTTCAATTCTTTTGCTATCAAAGTAATTGCAACATCATAATTTTATAGTAAAGGCAAACTTGGAAATATGAGATGCACGTAATCCTCTTTTCAGAAAAGAACAAATGGAAAAAGCAGATGTTTTAGTTTCCAGCCTGAAATCAGATGGAAGAAAAGTCAGAGTGAAGAAATCTGAAGGGTTTTAGCAAATGAAGAAAGGGGACAGAATCAGCCCATGAGCCCCTAACTACAAGAATTTTGTCCTATAATTATTTTCTACAACATATTATATCTCAGGAAGTATTGAAGCAAAATTTGCTTCATTTCAAAATCAAAATCTCTCCAGCTTATTATTTCCCAAAATATTGTTTTATTGTAAACTCTATGAAAGTATCACCCTCTGGCCAACATGATTGAAAAATATTGCATACTACACTACCCCATCCTACCTTATGAATTTCAAGTGGAATTACAAATACAAGGCACTGAGTTAACATAAAGTAAGGAAACGTGTATACTGTAACGTTCTTTAGGATGGCTACTAATATCCTGTAGACTGGTGTGTTATTGTAAAAAATTTGGGAAATATCTCAGAAGCTTATTTTTTCTCTTGTTATTTCTAGGTCTCTATGGGAGGATTAAATGCTACACAATAATTTAGAACAGACTCAACCTGAGTGATATATGTTATACATCATCGGAATAGTTCACAAAATGTAATTGTGATGCAAATAAGAAAGATGTTTCTAAGTAAAAATACTGATTCTCAAAGCAAATAAGAAAGAAAAACTAAATTGGAAATATTAAAATGAAATGGCTAAAAGTTAGTCTCCCATAATTGGAATGTTTTTAAGAACAAAAAATGCTAGCATTCCATATTTAGCACATGCTCTAAAATAAATTTGCCTTGAGTGAGATTATTAGAATGGTTTGTATGGATATTCTTTTCCAGTGGTTCAAATTGTTCAGTGTAATTTATAATTCCCCTTAATAACTATTTGTGTAGTGGAATTGTTCATTAGCAGTAGGTCACCTTTTTGCTGAATGTGAAAATGTAACCACCAATCACTATAGGTGTATACACCCATTATATTGTGCTGAGTCAACTTACTGTTATCAAATATGACTAGTTATATATCATTTCTTGTTAATGAAATGCTTTCCTTAGTACAGAAGTATACCTTGGAAGATTGTCAGTTATCTAAGACTCTGAACAAACTAAGAATCAAAGCAATACATTTTACAACATTAAACATTTCTTTTTGGATTCAAAAACTGATCCTAAACCACCTTTCAGTGACTTAGGGTTATCCTGATAAGTAAGCATTATGATTACATTGCTCATGCTTTAAATTCAATAAAAATAAAAATTATATTTGATAAACTACAATCTAATCATGAAAAAAAACATTAATCCCTTCCATATATCTTAAATCTTATTCCTATTTTAATTTACTTCCTTTAGCTATAAGTTGCTCTCATTGGGCCAATTTCTGACTCATTGGCTTTCATAATTAATACAAATAGTCTGTGTAATCATTAGATGCACAAATAATGTGCATTTTGAAAATTTCTTAATAAAATGAGAAAACATATAATTTACTGATTACACAAACAAAAATAATAATGCCAAGAAAAATGTATCTTCATGAAAATAGAATAATATAATTGAGAAGACTTTAAGACAACCTGCTCAGGATTAAAGCTATAGTTGAAAAAATTAGCACTGCTGCCATCTAGTTTTTAAATAATTATTAAGGACTTGTCATATACATTACTTATGTATGCAATCAATGAAAATTAATACTTGTACATAGGTAGTACAAGTCCCTGCTATGTGCAAATCACTGTGGTAGGTAATGGATGAAGAGATTGATACAAAGAAATAAAATGGTTATTGTCAATACCCTGAAAGCAAACACCAGTGGAAGAAACTGAATATACACAAATATTGCCTAATAGAAAGCAGTAATTTGGGGAAGTGGAATATAGTAGTATGATAGTAAAAACAATCTGTAGCTATCTGTTTCATATTTGTATATTAGATGTTATTCTAGAAACATTATAGACATTAACTTTTATTTCCACAACACTGCGAGTTAGGCAAAATTATTATCTATTATTTTACATTATAGCAAAATGAGCCACAGAGAGTTCATGTACCTATGGCGAAGGATGGGACCAGGCACATACAGCAAGAAGCAGAGGGCCAGAGCCTACACAATTGATCATTTGGTTATATTGTATTTGGAATTTGAACTGAGGAGGACATTCTCTGAAAATAACAACTCCCTGGCTTTCAGAGTCTTCTAAAAAGGCTTTTACATTGGTGAATTTACAAAACACCACAAGCTGTTTTGTAAACAGGAAAAGATTTTTGGTCAGCCTACCAGAATAGATCTGTTTTCTAGGGACATCTGAAATCTGTTTAGTTAATAAGCAATGACATAAAGCCCCAAATGCCAATCATTTATACAGGAAGTATATGAAAATAACTAATATATTCTCTCTGCAGGTAGATCTCCATTGGAGGACAGATTAAAATCAGAAGATGGGTAAATTTGAGATAAGATTGAGTGAGATTATGATTGAGTGAGAACATGAACTCCATCATATTCATAATGGGAGTGATGGATGCCATCATGACATGATCTCCATATTATATATTCATGTGAAAATAATGCATGAGAGCCCCAGCGCAGTGGCTCACGTCTGTAATCCTGGCACTTTAGGAGGCTGAGATAGGTGGATAGTCTGAGATCAGGAGTTCAAGACCAGCCTGGACAACATGATGAAACCCTGTCTCTACTAAAAATACAAAAATTAGCCAGGTGTGGTGACAGGAGCCTGTAATCCCAGCTACTTAGGGGGCTGAGACAGGAAAATAGAGAGGCGGAGGTTGCAGTGAGCCAAGATTGCACCATTGCACTTCAGCCTGGGCTACAAGATGAGACTTCGTCTCAAAAATAAATAAATAAAATAAAATAAAATAAAATAAAATAAAATAAGCATATGATTTAGCATGTATTTTACCTAAGGCATAGATCTCAGGGGAATGTCTTTCTTTATTTTTATTTTTTGAGATGGAGTTTCTCTTTTGTGATCCATGCTGGAGTGCAGTGGCACAATCTCAGCTCACTGCAAGCTCCGCCTCCTGTGTTCAAGGGATTTTTCTGCCTCAGCCTCCCGAGTAGTTGGGATTACAGGTACCTGCCACCATGCCCGGTTAATTTTTTGTATGTTTAGTTGAGACGGGGTTTCCTCATGTTGGGCAGGCTGGTCTCGAACTTCTGACCTCAGGTGATCCGCCCTCCTCCGCCTCCCAAAGTGTTGGGACTACAGGCGTGAGCCACTGCGCCCAGCCGGGAATACCTTAATAGATGATCCTTCTCAAATATGTGTATGTATAACTGAAAACTATACATTATATTTTCAGGAAAAAGGACAGAATGCATAAAAGCTTAAATATGAACATAAAAATAATAATCATATAACACACAGAGTATTATCTTTTATAATATGCATTTTCTGTTTCCCCGTTTTAAAATAAGATGTCAAAATAAACATTTATTTATGTCAATAAAATGATCTTAAACATTCTCACTTTATAAAGTTTCCTAATCTGTTAATGGATGTTATCATTTAATTACATATTTGCTTGCTTTTGTGTTTAACTTTTTATTTTTATAAATGAATGTGGCACGAGTGCAATTTTATTACATGCATAGATTGTGTAGTGATGAGGTCAGGGTGTTTAAGATACTCATCAGCTAGGTAACATATATGGTAGCTATTAAGTGATTTTTCATCATCCACCGCTTCCTACCTCCTCACTGTTTCAAGTCCCTATTGTCTATCATTACACATTCCATATTGCCGACATTATAAATTATGTTGTAGTAATTATTAGTTTCTAAATTTTAATTCAAATTCCTGAATTTTTACTCGGGTTGTGATCTTAAGTGTGGGATTGATGGATGAAAATATATAAATACTGTGCTTTAAAACCTTTGTTATAATTTGACACTTTACACTGATTTTGGTTATTGTTACCTTATTAATAAAAGCATATATAATTTAAGAAGAAAACTATTACTAAACCCAATGTTGACATCATTTGCATTTATTTAATTTCTAGTAAAATGTATCTTTATGTTTTTATGTTTGTGTTAGGCATTTAGCACATCTATTCTTTGAAATGTATTTTCAAATGCTTTATTGAAATCAATTTATAAACTAGTTTTTTGAGTTTTAGCTTTTGCTGTTTCAGATTGAAAAGCAATAGATTTTCTGATCTCTGAAGTCCCCAATTTCTGAACTTCCTCTTTTCTCTGTAATGCTTGCAAACAGTCGAATGCCATTTGTGAACTTGTCTATTTTTTTTCCTGTCCATTGTAAAATGAAGTCAGCAGAAATCAACATACATCACTAATCTTTGGTTTTCAACTTCTTCTAGACCTTAAAATTTATCAGGCTTATTTTTGGCTTTCTAAGTTACTGAGGGCAACATCATGTTTAGCTACTGCTGAAAATGGATGATTTTTCTTCTACTTTCCCTAAACAGTTTCCTTGGTACCAAAAATTTGACTGCTAAGCTAATGCCACATGTTTTCAAGTTTTTGCTATGGTAGCAACCCTCTTCTAGGTGCCAAGTTCTCTATTAATCAAAAGAGGTTATGCTGAGGTTGCATTCCAACATTATCAGTATTTTAACATGATAAACACGTATTTCTAAGAAAAGCCTCTAACATGGAAGATAAACACCAAAAATCAAACTGAAATACATCAAGGAAGAAAAAGCAGATACTACACACAAAAAAAGAAAGTCTCAAAAAATAATCCTTAAGGTATTCAAAGAGATTTGAAGGCATTACAACCATGAAGCAAGAATAAAAGGACACGAGTTTAAACATTAAAAAGGCCTAACCATTGAACTCTTCAAATATTAACAGCTGGGTTTTTCTCAAATTCGTTTTTTCCCATATTTTTCCAGCATGTTGTTTACATTTCACTTTGTTCTATGATAGAGATTAATATGCTTTCCAAAAAATGTATAATCTAGTTAAGAAAACTTAAGTGGGTAGAATTTCAGAAAGTTTGATTGAGCTTTATTTTAAAAAGCACTAAATTCTGTGGTACAGACCTTAAAGGAAATAGAATAATGGCAACAGAGAGATCAATATAGCTAGAAGCCTTTATGTATTAGATGGGAAATTACACATTTTGTATTTCGCATATATTTATTGATTGGCAGCTAGATGCTAGGCTAGCTAGGACTGGAAATGCAAGGTGGAGATGGAAAACAAAACAAAACAAAACAAAACAAAAAACAGTAACTCTGGTCTCCAGTAATTTAGGTGAAGAGAAAACATTTAAACAAATAAAAGTATGTGCATGTGAGTTCCATCTACTTGTTGGTGTTCTAGTTACTTGGGCTTTCAGTATGAGAACAATCTGAGACAGTAAGAGGAGAAATAAGAGTAATTACTATTTGGTAAACAACCTAAGCCAAAGCATGGTTGCAGACATCAGTGTGATGTGACTTTGAACATTGAGAAATCTCTAGGGCAAAAGTAGAGAGCAGGAGACATCATATTAACTCTATAAAAAAAAGACGATCTTTAAGGGCATTGAATATCAGGATAAGAATCTTAGGATTCATTCTTTAAACATAGAGGACATCAAATGTTTTTGAACAATATTGGATTTAGAAACTGAAACACTGCTATATCAATTTAATTAATGGCAAGTTTTTAGTGAACAAAGTTTTAAATAATAGATTTTTATTTTTAAATATCCAAATACTGTTTAAATTTGCTTTGGATTATGTGTCTTTATAGGCATAGGAAGTATCTCTTTCCAACAAATGAATAGGTAAAAATATGTAAGAAAAGGTAGGTTGATATAGTGAAAAAATCTTGGTTTTATATATACTTTCAATGCATGTTCAATCAGCAGTTATGTTTGTGAGCCTTACAAATTATTAGCATTCCCTATTCTGAAACTTTTGTTGATAAAATGTAGAAAAAAATCCTACTATTACGTTTGCTTTGAAACTAAACACAAAATGAATGACACATTACAATATTAGCAAAAACATATGCCGTTTTCTTTGAAGAAAGGCGACTTTCAAAAATAGCCAATCAATCAGTTAGATGTGAGTCAATTTGCCATTTTGTATTTTCATGTTTATTTTCTTCTCATAGGTTTGATCTAATTGATTGAGCCATAGTTTTATTGGATTGCTAATTATAAGAGTACAACTATCATAAGATTCAATTATTAATTTATTTTTCATATTTTAAATGCAATTTGTATTTTGGAAATAATCTCATGGAATTATATAAAATGAAACTGTCGATTTTATAAATATCTTGTCAGTTAAACCTCTGATCCAGAAAGCAGTTTTGTATGGATATGCTCAGATTAGTTTCCATGTAAACATAAATATCTACAGATTGTTTACACAAATTTAATATTATTATGCCACATGTAATAATTTCACATAAAAATAAGTCAAAATATTATAAAATGACATAAAGTAAAAGATTAAAAACAGTTTTCCTGCCAAAACTTCTATCACATTTATGTTTTAATTTTAAGCCTCATAGTTTTTAAGTCTTTTGACATTTACTTTAATTCTAATGTAACAAATTAATAAATATAAAGTTATAATTATTTTTAGAAATAGATGTATGTGATTGAACCTATCAATAATGACTACTTTTTATTGCTGTGTAATACCCCATTATATAACTATACCGAAAAGTAAAATATGCATTTTACTACTAATAGATGCTTAAGTTATTTCCAGTTTGGAGCTATAAGGATACAAATATTTTGGAAGTTATTACCACACATTTCTCTTGGTATATTTCTAGATATGAAATTGATGAGTCATAACATGTAATATGACAACCTTTAAAAACACAGCCAAATCATTTTCAGAATGATTGTACCAATTGCTATAAATTCTCACCAAACACTGATGTTTTCTATTTTTTTTTAATCTTGACATAGCCTTGTTTTTATAAGTAATACTCTATGTTCTCATCAGATATTTTGCTCGATTTATATTGGTTTGTAGTAAATTTTATATGTCATAGACAAGAATCTTTATCATGTATGTAAAATTAGTTTCTCACTTTGTGATTTATATTTCAATTTTGTTAATATATCAGTCGTTTAATAGATATTTACAATTTTAATAAATTATATTATCTATTTCATTTTTAGGGTTTTGTTTTCACTTGAAGTCTAAGATCATAAATTTATTTTATGTAGTGTACAGATAGTATGTTATATTCTTAGGCTTACAGAAGGCTACCTGCTTACGCAAACTGTATGAATGGCCAAGACACCTGAAAAACCATAAGTCTGACCTCAAGGGGATATACAATTAGGAAGTGATGGCTAAGGCAGTGTTTTAAACCGTTTGAGTCTTGAAGAGGTGCTCTAACATATATACAGAGTCCCCCAGAAAAGTGCAGGAAATTTGAGAAAATCGATATGCAAGCATTGACTGAGACGTCAATGGATGCACAATGTAGAGAATCCAGCTATTACAAAATTAGTTCAATAAAGTCATTAAATAACAACAACAAACAGACGGCATAACCAACCACAATCAACACCTAATGAGCAACAACCAATGACAAAGAATATTCAGAATGTAATTTCCAGAGCTGACATACTATATTTTCCTAAAATTTCCATGATTTGACAAAAATTGTAACAAATGCAAATTAAAAGAAAAATATGGCCAAGCAAATATCAATCAATAGTCATTGTCCCTGAGAGAGAAGAGATGTTGAGTTTAAGTAAAAAATACTTCAAATTACAGATTATAAATTTATTGAAAATAGTAAAGAAAACCAAGTCTAAAATCTTAAAGAAAAAAATGACAAAAATACCTCATCAAATATATAAAATAATATGAGAAGAGATAAAATTATAAAAGGACACAAGTGAAAAATGTGAAGTTGAAAGAAAGAAATTAGTAAAGAGGCTCATCAAAAGAATAAAGATAGCAGAACAAAGCATCAGCAGAACTGAAGACCGGTTAACTGAAATGAGCAAGACTGAGATACTGACAGAAAACAAATAGCAAAATGGCAGACATGAATTCTGCTTTATCCATAATTACAGAGAAATAAATAGATTAAATATACGATTAAAAAGCAGAATGGCACAGTGCATTTGAAAACAAACAAAACTTATCTGATTCAACTATCATTTCAGATTGGAAATCACAAATTCCAACAGTAAAATGTTAGAGAAAGATATATCATACAAATAGTAAATAAAGGAAACTGAAAGCTTAATTGATATAAGACAAAATAAACTTTAAGACAAAAGTTATTGCTAGAGACAAAGAAGGGAATTTTATAATGATAAAATAATTCATGGGGAAATTATAAACATATACATTTTTAAAAAGTGCTCTAATATGCATTTTAAAAATAGCAGAATTCAAGATAAAGAAAAAGAAAAGCTATAATAGTTTCAGACTTTAATACCCTTATTTCAATAATGGATAGAACAACTACCCAGAAGATAAACAAATAAATAGATTTAAACAATACTTTTAATCAACTGGAGCTCAGTGAAATATATAGACTATTTCAACAGAAACAAATACACATTTTCCCAATCACACTTGGAATATTTATCAGGATAGACCGTAAGCTAGGCCATTTAAAAAAAACTCAATAAAATTAAACTGATTAAAATAATGGAAAGTATGTTGCACAACATAATTAATTAGAAAGTAAAAACAGAGAAAAGAATAGAAAATGTAATAACATATGTAAATATGTAGCTTACAGGTAAATAATCAGTGGGCCTAAAAATATTTAATAAAATAAATTAGAAAATAATTGAGATGAATGTAAACAAAAGCAATAAATAAAATGTCTGAGATATAGCAGAGCAGTGCTTAGAAAGGATTTGTAGTGTGAATGATTATATTTAATAACAAAACAAAATCTCAAACAGTAACCTAATTTTTCCCCTTCTGAAACATAAATGATGAACAAACTAAACACAAAGAAGCAGAAGGAAGTAAAAAATAAAGAATAGAATAGATGGGAGGATTAAACATAGAAAAACAACAAAATCAGTAAGTCGGTTGTTTCCTCAGCATAAATCATCATAATTCATTTGTAAATAGATTGGCTAATAAAAAATGACTAAAATTATTAAAATGAAACATGCAAATGAAAGCATCATTGACATCATAGAAATAGAAAGAATTATAAGAAAATACTATGAATTATGACAAACAACAAATAAAATATCCTAGATTAAAAAATGTACCCAGACCTATAACAATTTCAGTATTGTATTAGTTATTTGAAACCATCTTACAAAGAGCTCAGGCTCAGATAAGTTATTCTGGTGAAACATTTAATGATGAATTAATACCAGTCTTCCACAAACGCTTTTAAAAGTAGAAGAAATGGTTTCAGAAAATTATATGAAGCCAGTATTTTTCTGATACCAAAATTTGCAAAGACATCACAGAAACAAAAAGCTACACATTAATATCTCTTTAATATAGACATGAAAATTCTAAAAAAATACCATATACTGATCTAAGCAATATATAAAAAGATATTATACACCATAACTAAGTAGAATGTATCCTACCAATACAAATTTTATTTAAAATCTGAAGTGCATCTCGGATCAAAGATGGCCAAATAGAAACAGCTCTGGTCTGCAGCTCCCAGCAAGATCAGTGAAGAAGGCAGGTGATTTCTGCATTTGCAACTGAAGTATCCAGCTCATCTCACTGGGACTGGTTACCTAGTGGATGCAGCCCACAGAGGGTGAGCTGAAGCAGGGTGGGGCATTGCCTCACCTGGGAAGTACAAGGAATCAGAAAACTCCCTCACCTTGCCAAGGGAAGCCATGAGGGACTGTGCCTTGAGGAATAGTGCACCCTGGACCAGATATTACACTTTTCCCATGGTCTTCATAATCTGCAGACCAAAAGATTTTCTTGGATGCCTATGCCGTGTGGACCCTCTGTTTCAAGCACAAAACTGGGCTGCTGTTTACACAGACATCAAGCTAGCTGCAGGAGGTTTCTGTTTTCATTCCCCAGTGGCACCTGGAACACCAACAAAACAAAACCATTTACTCCTCTGGAAAGGTGGCTGAAGTCAGGGAGCCAAGTGGTCTAGCTCACCAGATCCCACCCCCATGGAGTCTAGCAAACTGAGATCCAGTGGCTTGAAATTCTGAAGTCTGCAGACTAAAGTTGATCTGGAATGCTGAAGTTTGATGGAGAAGGTGCATTCACCATTACTAAGGCTTGAGTAGGCTTGTTTTCCCTTGACAGTGTAAACAAAGCCACTAAGAATTTCGAACTGGGTGGAGCCCACCACAGCTTAGCAAAGCCCCTGTAGTCAGACTGCCTCGCTAGATTCCTCCTCTCTGGGCAGAGCACCTCTGGAAGAAAGGCAGCAGTTCCAGTCAGGGGCTTATAGATAAAACTCCCATCAGACTGGGACATAGCACCTGGTGGAATGTACAGCTGTGGGCCTAGCTTCAGCTGACTTAAACATTTCTGCCTGTTGGCTCTGAAGAGAGCAGAGGATCTCCCAGCACAGCACTTGAGCTCTGCTAAGGGACAGACAGCCTCCTCAAGTGGATCCCTGACTCTCCGCCTCCTGACTGGGAGACACCTCCCTAGACAATCCCATTCAGGATATAGTCATGGGCAAAGACTTCATGACTAATAGACCAAAAACAATGGCAACAAAAGCCAAAATACACGAATGGGATCTAATTAAACTAAAGAGCATCTGCAAAGCAAAAGAAACTATCTTCAGAGTGAACAGGCAATCTACAGAATGTAAGAAAATTTTTGCAGTCCATCCATCTGAAAAAGGGCTAATATCCAGAATCTATAAAGAACTTCAACAAATTTACCAAAACAAAAAATACCATCAAAAAGTGGATGAAGGATATGAACAGACGCTTTTCAAAAGATGGCATTTATGGGGCCAACAAACATGAAGAAAAGCTCATTGTCACTGTTCATTACAGAAATGCAAATCAAAATCACAGTGAGATACCATCTAACGCCAGTTAGAATGGTGATCATTAAAATGTCAGAAAACAACAGATGAGGGAGAGGATGTGGAGAAATAGGAAAGTGTTTACACTCTTGGTGGGAGTGGAAATTAGTTCAACCATTGTGGAAGACAGTGTGGCGATTCCTCCTCAAGGATCTAGAACCAGAAATACCATTTGACCCAGCAATCCCATTATTGGGTATATACCCAAAGGATTATAAATCATTCTACTCTAAAGACACATGCCCATGTACATTTATTGCAGCACTGTTCACAATAGCAAAGACTTTGAAGCAACCCAAGTGCCCATCAGTGATACACTGGATAAAGAAAATGTGGCACATATACACTATGGAATACTACACAGCCCTAGAAAGGGATGAGTTCATGTCCTTTGCAGGGACATGGATGAAGCTGGAAACCATCATTCTCAGCATACTAGCACAGAAATAGAAACTCAAACTCCACATATTCTTACTCACAAGTGAGAGTTGAATGATGAGAACACATGTATGCAGGGAGGGGAACATCACACACCGGGGCCTGTTGGGGAGTGGGAGGCTAGGGGAAGAATAGCATTAGCAGAAGTACCTAATATAGATGACAGGTTGATGAGTTCAGCCAACCACCATGGCACATGTATACCTATGTAACAAACCTGCACATTTTGCACATGTATCCTAGAATTTGAAGTATAATAAAAAATTAATTTAAAAAATCTGAAACACAATACACAAACTAAAAATATAAAGGGTAGGAACACCCTGATTACTTCAATAAATACAGAAAAAAACATGATAAAATATAAAGCCTTTACAAGATAACAACACAACACATGACAAATAAATGGGAATTTCCTCAGTTTGATAAAGAGTAACCACCAAATACCCACAGCTGACATCACATTTTTTCACTAATACAGGAAATAAGAAAGATAAGGATGTGTACTCTTTCTCTTTCTAGTCACCATTATAATAGAGATTCTAGCCAGGGTAATTAGACAAGAAGAAGAAATTTTAAAAGCCATCCATATTGTGAAAGAAGAAATATACCTCTCTATATATGCAGATGGCATGGTTTTGGGTATGGAAAATCATAAAGAATTCACAAAAACCTAATAGAGTTGATAAATAAGTTGAGCAAAAGATTGTAGGAAACAAGATCAATTTACAAAATCAATTGTTTTTCTACACATTGGAAAGGTGTAATACAAAACTAGAATTAGAAAACTCTTCCATTTATAATAGCATTAAACAAAATATAATGCTTAGGAATAAACGTATCAAACATGCAAGACTTCTACACTAACATCTAAAAAAGTATATAAAATAATTAAAGAAAATCTATACACCTGGAAAGACATCCAATATTTGTGAATTAGATTTAATACTGTTAATATGGCTACACTCATCAAATTGATGAAAAGAGTCAACAGAATCCCTATCAAAATCCTAGCTGACATTTATTGACAAAATATGTAAAGCTGATATTAAAATTTCTATGGAAATGTAAAGAACCTATAATAGCAAAACAATCTTGTGAAAAAAGAACAAAGTTGTTAGGTTTACCCTTTTCAATTTCAAAACTTAAAAGAAAGCAACATTAATTAAAACAGTCTGGCACTGGCATAAGCATAGGCACATAGATCAATGAAACTAAATTTATTTCCCAAAAATAAATCCTTACAAATATGGTCAGTTGACATTTGACAAGGGAAACTAAACATTCTATGAAGAAAAAAAAAGTAGTCTTTTCAAAAAATGTTGCTTGAAGTACTGGATACTCACATGCTCCATAATCTCATGAAACTAGTCAGGTAAGGCCTTTGTAATTGCTACAGTAATATGCCTAAGTTGGATTTTCTCTGTATTTACTCTTTTGGTCGAGGTACTTCTAAAACTACTGTCTTCATGACTTTCTATAGCATTGAGCATCGTCTGCATTATTTCTTCAATACTGCTAATGCTCCAAGTGTTTATTCTCTCCCTATGGGAATCCAGTTACACATAAGCTAGATCTTTTATTACTTATATTTCAGTTATGCTGATTGTTTTTCTCCGTTTCCATATCTTTCATTTTTCTGTTTTAGAGTACATCAATTCTATATTGTTCTTAGAAAAATCTGTTGTTAAAAACCAATAAGATTTTACATTCCCATCCAATGATATTTTATATTCAGATATCTGAACTTGAAGTACTAGAATGTCAGTTTCATTCTTTTTGTATAGATTCCAAAATCCTGTTCAAAGTCTCCAAGTTCTTACAGATTTAGCCCCAGTTTTCTGATCGATTTGTCGTATCATTTAACTCAGGATTATGCAAAATGACTAGCAAGTTAATATCTTTAAATACGCTTTGGTCATTATTTCTCTTCATCCTCCACATTGTGTCGGTTATCGTGATATTTACATTATTGTTATGCAATGTATCAGTGATTTTCTTTTTGGACTCTTTAATTATTTTGAAGAAATGCATCTTTGGTCTCAAAAGAAATAAAAATTACAGTTTCTTTCCTCTCTGATCTCTGGTTGAGCATGTGTCTTCCATGTTAAATCATTCATTGCAGTTCATTGCCATGGCAACCATAATCACTGGAGGCTTATGCAACAGATCTTCCTGGATAAATGCTGGGTGAGAACAATGCCTGGTTCCACTGGGGATTCCAGGTTTGGAGACTGGAAATTTTGGGCTGGTGGAAGCTATCTTTTCGGCAATATTCTGGAAGTTTCATTATAGAATGATACTAGTGACAGAGGAGGTTACAGCTAAAAGAGGAATAAATAAGGAGAACTGAACATGTAGTAAGTGTCCTAAGATTCAGCAATTCATAAATATAGGTTCACCCTTGGGCTTCCAAGTTAATTGAGTCAACAGAGTCCTTATTTTCATGAATATACTTTGAGTTTTGATTGTGTTTTATACACCTAAAGTATTTGAATTATAATAAATATGATTTGCTCTTATATTAGTTGAATTGGGGATCCTAATATATATTGCATTATTATAATTAGATGCTACTCACTGCAGAACCAAGTAATGAGACAGAATTCTGCACTTCTTTATCACCCAGTCAGTGCCATTCAAAGGAGATATGACAAGTGTTATACAACCAATGTGTTGAATTTACATCACTATAAGGTGATCAAAATGATGTCACATTTTAATTTGCCTCATAGTTGGACCTTTATTTCTTTTACCTTTTTTCTATCAATAACAAATATCAAACCTTCACTGTTTTAGTCATTCTATTTTCTATATGAAAATGCACTCTCTTAGAAGACACTTTTTACTCACTGTTCTCCCTCAGACCTTCCCTTTTAATAAGTTCATTATACTTTACATTGGCTGCATAAGTGTCATCCTAGGACTTCTTTTACTGACTTTCCTGCCTAAACTATTTTTTCTCGAATTTTGATTTAATGTTTTTTTTCAAGAGAGTGACAAATTAACTGAATTATTAAACAATTATAATGCATTTTAACATTTTATTTGCTAATATTTTATTTAATATGTTTACATAAACATTCGTATGTAACCTTTACTTTTGATTTATTATTCTCTAATTGTGTTTGTTTAGGAGCAACTGATGTACTCATTTCAAATAATCTATTCACACAAATATGGGCTTCATCCTTTTGTTATTGGTCTTGGAAAATAGAGTGGTTATGCTATTACTTGGCTAAGCATATTTATTTACCAATACATGAAGCTATCACAGAGGCTGCACATATATGCATATTTGTACATGTTTACATATTTTATATTTCTATGCTTTTTATCAATAACATAATCTACATATACTTATAAATTATATTTACTTTATATACCATCCATTGGGAGGTAATTGTTAAAGAAAGCATCTGAATAGCAGGAAATGTATTTAATGAATATTTGACTATTGCATGTCAGGTACTGTTCAAGACATCAGGTTAAATTTGTTAACAGACATAAGTGCTTTCAGAAAGGATACTTTTACATAGTTGTTTATATAGTTAAGATGAAGGGTTTTTTTTATTTTAAAAACGTTAGAAGGTAAAAAAAAAGGTCTACTTATAATTTTTAGTAAGTTTTCTGGAAATATTATGGAGTATTTTACTACTAAAAGAAAAGTTCCCGTTAAGGAGAATAGGGCCAGAGGATTGTGGGACAGATATGACTTGTTTATAGCCTTAAGGGATTATTCTTTATCTATCTATTCACAGCCTTAAGGGATTATTCTCATCTCTCTAACTATCTATCTATCATATATTTATCTACATGTGGTTATTCTACTTATGTATGTGTACATATATGTTATCCCAGCTAATTTTATGTAAAACTATTATAAACTATAAGGTAGGCATTATTATATTTTTATATGTAAGGAAGTTGTTTGAGATTTTATACTTTATCCAGGTTATCCAGCTGATGTCAACACTGTAATTTTAATCAAGATCTCTGTGACTCCCGGTTTAGTTTTATGGCCTCGTATGTTACGTGTAGATGAACTGAGATAATATTGTATGAATGTTTGTTTTCTCCAAACTTATGTTAAAACTTAATTGCCATTGTAACCAGAGTAAAAGGTGGGACTTTTAAGAGGTCTTGGGTCATAAAGGTTCGGCCCTCATGAATGTATAAAGCTATTATCTGGAAAGTGGGTTTCTTATGGTGGGACTGTGTTCTCTGCCTCTTGCTCATTCTCTTTTGCTCATTTGCACTTCCACCCTATGACATCTTCAGCTATGTTATGAAACGGCCAGAAGGCCTTAGCCAGATGCTTGGCACCTTGATGTTGTACTTTCTGGATTCCCAAACCGTAAACCAAACAATTTGTGTTAATTGTAAATTACTCAGCCAGTGGTATACTATTATAGCCGCACAAATTAACTAAAGCATAGGGGTTCAAATTATTTTGAATCAAGTTTGAAATTTGAAATCCAAGTTAAATATCTGAACTGATTATAAAATAATCATGTTTCCTGCTTTCTGCTTATACCTAACTTAAAATATAAATAAACTTATTTTATTGCCCCAAATAAAAATTTTTGTGTGCATCCCATAGTTCTAGGATACAAATTAAGCTAAAATATATTTTTAAATGTACCGTATAATTTATATCCTCTCTCTCTATAATCTCATTTTTGTTATGTCCCCATTAGTACACTAAGATCCAGCTACATTCAGATTTTCTCTTCTTCTTGAACTTTTCATGCTCCTTCCCCATTTTTTGAAGGTTATATATGCAGTTCTTTTTGCATGAAGCACTATTGTCTCACCTCTTCACCAAGCTAACCCTTAACTGACCATTGGGTCTCAACTCAACCACTGCCTACACAAATAATTTTTTTCTAAATTTCTAAGGCCAGGTTGTGTATCCTCTATACATATTTTTATAGCACACTGTACTTTCTCTTTTACTGAACTTATTACTCTGCACTGTGATTGCTAGTTTAGTTTTTGTAACATCTGCTTAATTTGAGATTCCAAATTAAGAAAAATCCTGTGCCTATCTTGTTCACAGTTCATCTTATGTACTGGGTCTTGTATCTGGTTTCAACAGATACTTATTGAATGGTGGAACTGTTCATTTGACAACACCAAATAATTTATTTTAAAAAAGGGCCATCTGAGGGCTAAGTTTCTGAGTGAAATAGATGATGGCAATAAATTCTACTCGAAAAGAATGATCGTCATAGAAAACTTATAAACAATTTCAGTTGTAAGATTCTATAAATCCATAGTTTGAGTTTATTGTATTATGGAACAACTGATATTTCAAATAAATGATATTTATTTATGTCTCTCTGTAAATATTAAACATGCCAGGATGTTGTGTTTTATGTGCATAAAACATATTTCAACTGTACAACATAAGTCTGTAGGGTTTAGAGAGTAGAATATCTTAATTAATTTCGCAATAAAATACTGAATCTGTTCCTTTCCTTTTTGTGTTGTGTAATCATGGAAACTTGTTGGTCTGAAGAGACACAACATGACAATTATGGCAAAAGGATGTACATTTTAACAATTTTACCCCAAATAACATTAGGCTTGGATTATATCTCATTTAATTGAGTGTGGTTCTTGATTCTTGTGTTAGTGATTGACAACATAGAAAGAAGCTGGCTCACTAAGGACCACTTGTTGTGATTGGATTGAGAAGAGTTAATTCTAAAATGTGCATGTTTTTCAAAATATAAAATTATTTCTGTTCTGGTCAACATATTCCAAAAGCAAATGAATTTATGTCACATTTTCAATGAGCAAGAGGAATTTTTCTAATTAACAGGATCACACAAGAAGTAGAAAAAAATTGGTAATGTAGTCTGTCACTAATCAAGTAATTTCAATACAAGAGGCCTAGTCATTGATTCTTGTTCCTCTTTTTGCAGGTCTCCAACACTGATGAACTGTAGTGAACTGAAATTTTATTTATAGCACCCATTCTACAATTCATAATTTTCATCTCCATTGGAGGAAATCTACTTGCCCAATTTTATGTTCTATTTTTACTTTGTAAAGTATATTAATATTGTTGTCATTACTATGTAATACCTAAATGACATAGTCAATCTAGTATACAATTACTCTCAGAAGAAAAACATTGTATTTTTTTCTTTGTTAAGAGCATTTATTTTAAAATCATCTAATAAGAAGTAAAATATGGTATTTATTGGGCAAAAGAAATATTATAGCAATAATTTAAAATATTCTTGATTACTGGGAACATTTACTGATTTAAGTCACCAGGGTCACTTTTTAAACCTCTCTAGTATTTAGCATCGTAATCTACAGAATATAAAAAATAATGAGAGTAGCTTCTTAGGATTATAGTGAGAAGGGAAGGAGCTAGCCAGGTAAGTACTTAGTACAATGCTTTACACATAGTAAACTCCCAATACATGCTATTTGTTGTAATTAAGATTAAACAGTAAGATTGTGATTATTAATATTTGCACTTTTTCTTTTTTGATTGAATTTTCCATTTAGCACTTTCATTCTATTTTGTTAATAACAAGGTAATTGCACATATTCATGAATCGATGAGTTAACATATCTCAGTATCTCAGAATCTAATCATGATTTACTGTATTGTCCAAAGGTAAGGATAATTCAAATGTCCCCTCCTTTGTTTTATAACTTACATTTGTAACCACTTCTCTGTAGTTTAGTCATCATTTATTTTATTGTAATGCTGCCTTAACTTTATTTTTATCTCTGTTCCTTGGTAATTAATCTGTTACCACGTAAGAAACCACTGAGTCCTATGTCACTTTCAGTGTTTTACTTTTAAAAAATGTCATAATCATGGTTGTCTGGAAGGTGATGGGATTCTCCTTTCAGAAATATATCACATAGATATAGAAACCAAAGGAAAGGAAAGATTAGAGAATAATAAATGGAAAAGGTATGGGAAGAATGACACACATACCTGAGAATTTTAAAATATTTTGAAAGACTAGTTTTTAAACCACTAAAACATAAAAATCATCTGCTATCTTTCTTAAAATAGTGATATTTGGTATCTTAATCAGTTCAAACTCTTATAACAAAATACCCCAGAGTGGGTCGCTTAAACAACAAATATTTATTTCTCATGGATTTGGAGGTTGGGATGTCCAAGATCAAGGTACAGCATATTCTGTGTCTGGTGAGAGGCTCCTTGCCAGTTTCCGGATGACTGTCTTCTTGTGTCTTCACATGAAAATAAGTGGAGATGGGAGGGTAGAAGGCATCAGTATAGGGAGGGAAGAGACAGTCTTGTGTCTTTTCTTGTGAAAATGCTATTTCCATCATGAGGGCTACACCCTCAGGGGATCTCATCTAAACCTAATTACCTTTAGAAACCCCACCTCCTAATATCATTACATTGAGGGTGAGGAGTCAGCATAGGAGTATTCCTGGGTACATACACTTTCAGTCCATAATATCTTTTCATTCCTGGGCCACTCTTTCCTTATACTAATAAACCATAATTTTCCAGTGGTGTCTGCAAAATTTTTTAATTATTGACTTTTACATGATATTCTTTGTTCTTTGAAGACTCCTCTCCTGCAATGACAGCACTAAAGGATGTCCCAGACTAGGAGTTAGAAATATCCTCAATTTTAGACCCAGTAGCATTTGTTCAAAAATGTTATATGCCATGAAGCTATGCATTTACAGCCAATTGATTATTGACAATAATGCCAAAAATATATTGGGAAAATAACAGTCTCTTCAATAAACATGCTGTGAAGACAGGGTATCCATATGCATAGGAATGAAACCAGACCTCAATCTCTCACCATACACCAAAATCAATTCAAAATGGATTCACAATTTAAATGTAACAGTGAATACTCTGAAGCTATTACAGGAGACATAGGGGAAACACTTGAGGATATTGATCTGGGGAAAGATTTTCTGGCTAATATCTCAAACGCACAGGCACCAAAAGCAAATGTAGAAAAATGGAATTGTATCAAACTAAAAAGTCTCTGCACAGTAAAGGAAACAGCCAACAGAGTGAAGAGATGAGCTACAAACTGGGACGAACTATTTGCAAACTAGACATCCAACAAAAGGAATAATATCCAGAAAATATAATGAACTCGATTAAATAGCAAATAAACCAAATAATCCAACTGAAAAATGGGCAAATAATCTGAATGAACATTTTTCAAAAAAAGGGATACAAATGGCCAATAGGTATATTTTTAAAATACCCAACATTGAAAACTGGCTAGCCGTGTGTGGAAAGCTGAAACTGGACCCCTTCCTTACACCTTATACAAAAATTAACTCCAGATGGATTAAATATTTAAACATAAGACCTCACCCCATAAAAATCCTAGAATAAAACATAGGCAATACCATTCAGGACATAGGCATAGGCAAGGACTTCATGAATAAAATAGCAAAAGCAATGGCAACAAAAGCCAAAATAGACAAATGAGATCTAGTTATACTTAAGAGCTTCTGCATAACAAAAGAAACACTCAGAGTGAACCAGCAACCAACAGAATGCGAAAAAATTTTTGCAATCTACCCATCTGACAAAGAGCTAATACCCAAAATCTACAAAGAGCTAAAACAGATTTACAAGAAAAAAGAAAACAACTCCATCAAAAAGTGGGCAAATAATATGAACAGGTACTTTTAAAAGAAGAAATTTATGTGGCCAAAAAACATATGAAAAAATGCTCATCATCATTGGTCATTAGAGAAATGCGAATCAAAACCACATTGAGATACCATCTCACACCAGTTAGAATGGTGATCTTTAAAAAATCAGGAGACAATAGATGCTGGAGGGGAGGTGGAGAAATAGGAACATTTTTATACTGTTGGTGGGAGTGTTAATTAGTGCAACCATTGTGGGAGACAGTGTGGTGAATCCTCAAGGACCTAGAAATAGAAATACTATTTGACTCAGCAATCCCATTAGTGGGTATATACCCAAAGGATTATAAATTGTTCTATTATAAAGACACATGCAAATGTATGTTTATTGTGGCACTGTTTACAATAGCAAAGACTTGGAACCAACCCAAATGCCCATCAAGGACAGATTGGACAAAGAAAATGTGACACATAGTATTTCACACCATGGAATACTATGCAGCCATAAAAAATGATGAGTTCATGCCCTTTGCAGGGACATGGATGAATCTGGAAATCATCATTCTCAGCAAGCTGACACAAGAACAGAAAAACAGACACCACATGTTCTCACTCATAAGTGGCTATTGAACAATGAAAACACATGGACAAAGGGAGGTAAACATCACACACTGGGGTCTGTTGGGGGCTGGGAGATGAGAGGAGGGATAGCAAGGTGTGGGGAGATTGGGGAGGGATAACACTGGGAGAAATACCTAATGTAGGTGATAGGGGGATGAGGCAGCAAACCACCATAGCATGTGTAAACCTAAGATCTGCACATGTACCCCAGAACTTAAAGTGTAATTAAAAAAAAAAAAGCCCAACATCACTAACCATAAAAAAATTTCAGAGCAGAACCAGACTGAGATATCACCTCAGCACAGTTAAAATAGTTATTATTAAACAGACAAAAAGTAACAAATACCGGTGAGGAAAAGGAGAAAAGGGAGCTCTATGCACCATTGGTGTCAATGTAAATTAGTAGAGTCATTATGAAAAACAATACGAAGAATCTCAAAAGATGAAAAATACTACTGGGTATATATCAAAAAGACAGGAAATAAGTGTGCCAAAGAGATATCTGCACTCCCTTGTTTATTTCAACACTATTCACAATAGCCAAGATATGAAATTAAGTTTCCATCAACAAATGAATGAATCAAGAAAATGAGATATACATACACAATGGAATATTATTCAACCATCAAAAAGAATTAAATAATGTCATTTGTATCAACATGGATGAGCCTGGAGTTCATTATGTTAAGTGAAATGAGCCAGGAAAAGAAAGAGAAATACCCTAAGTTCTCACTCATATTGAGAAATTAAAAAGTTGATCTCATAGAAGTAGAGAGTAGAATAGTGATTACCAGAGGCTAGGGAGTGGAGGGAAGAAAGGGGATCAGGATTAATGGGTACAAAATTACAGTAAGACAGGAGGTATAAGTTCGAGTGTTGTATAACACAGTTGAATAGCTGGAGTTGTATTATAATAGTTCATTTTCTTTCTACTGAATCATGTTCTCCTTAAAGATTTGCATCTTTGTTATCACTGTATCTCAAGACCCTGCTATTCTGCCCAGTGTTTGGTAGTTGACCACTAAACATTTGTTGATAGAATAAACAGTCTTGCTATGAGGCAGGGACACACACCCCACCAACACCATGCTTTATAAATATCAATTGGGGATTATTGGGCAAACATTACAAATACAGATATAGAACACAACATAACTATTCCCTGAGCTCTCAGCATGCAGATGTGTGTTTAGGTCATGAATAAAAAATCTGGCATAACATGAAATGAGTTTATTGGAGTAACATGTCTCTTTAAGATTACATATTTATATACAAAGGGAAAAGTGAACTTTCAGGCAATGTTGTAACACCTAGAACTCTGATTGAGAAAGTAGCCTAGTTACAAAATAAAAGGCTTCTGGTATTAGCTTTTTAAATGAACCAATTCTTATATTGACTTCAGATTAGTAACTCAGTGTTATGTTACCAAATAAGGGGAGGAACCGAATTTGCAAAACCAGCCTTTGTTTCCTTCCCTCAAGAACATTCTTCATTTCAAGAATGCATCACTCCCAGTGTTTGAACCACTCTCTACTTTCTTATGGGTGTGCACTCTTGAATTTGTTTAGACTAAGCTGCAGATAAATTATATTTAAAGGATTAATTTAAATAGTAATTAAGAAATAAGAGGAAGAGAATTGTAAGTATTAAGTCTGGCAGTGAGAACTTTTCTGGAATATTTTAAAGCATTACATGTAATTAGCTTCGTATGTATAGGTACCAATTTTGTTTTGTTTTTCTTGCAAAAATATTGTGTTGTACACACACACACACACACACACACACACACACACACATTTTTCTCTCTTCATTCTTTAGAATAGGAAATTCAAAAGATAAAAGTGGATAATTCCTGTGAGAAGTAGTTTGGCTCAGAATATGCATTAGAAGAGAGATGGGCAGAAAAATCCTTTTGAGGTTTGTGAAATTTGTCTCAGCTCCTGAAACTGTCATGTGTGAGAATTAACTCTTGGCATTTGTATAAATTATTATTTATTCAGATGAGTGATAAATGAAGTTAATATGATTTAATGTCTCTCTCAGAGTTTTGAAAGATACAGAAAGGAGAAATTTGTTTGCAAACTATAAAACTTATAAAGAAAAATAGAATAATTGAAGGATGAGAAGTCCTAGGACTTAATGTTAGTGTCCTTCCTCGTATTCTAGATGTCAACCTGTACATTTATCTCTCGAGGGTTGAAAAAATAGGAATATCTTTAAAATAAGATTCCTATAATACATGGCAACTTAACAATTTCTTAGTTTTAACATTGTTAGGTTATCTGATGCAATACAAATTCTTTTTATTATGTTGTCAGTTTGTAGGTAGAATGTGTGTGTGTTTCATCAATTAGCTAGAATTTTTCAGAACTTAAAACTTGATCAATGCATTAAAATAAACATATAAATTTAAAAGGAAATTAAACAATTTTCAAATTTGCATAGCTGATTTTTGTATATGTTTATATTCAGTCTTTTATATGTTAGTATCTTTAATTACATAGAAAATGACTGGTAAAATATTATGTACATATATATTTTATTGCCTTTTAGGTTTGGGGGTACATGTGAAGAACATGCAAAATTGTTGCATAGGTACAAACATGGCAATGAATAAAGCTTATATAAACTTCTACATCATCACTTCAAAAACAGTAAAATGAGATGGATAACACCACCACAAACCTAGAAAACCCATCTTAATGTTGATCAGGTTTATACCTGGGTTATGTGATTATGGACAATTAAAAAAAATTGTTTTAACATATCTATGCTGTATTTTTATATCTCCACTTCAACAATTTTAAAGTCTTTACAATTAGCTTCTATTATTTGGGATTCAGAAAATATCTTTTTAAAAATGCAGCATATGTCATGTATTATTTTTCAACTTGCTATTTTCCAATGAAGATAGGCCTATGGTACATGAGTGAGAAATATGTGGGAGGAGATGCCCTGTTTCTACCAATTTGATACTGAACCTCTGAGACTGGATGAGCTTGCTTACTTTTGCTGCCATGGAGACCCGCTTAGTCACATTCATACAAAATGTGAATGTTGGAAAGATGCTGTGAGAAGACTCTTCTACATTCCCTTGACAAAATGCAGGACAAACAATGTTTGAAAAAAAAAAAATGTTAGAAGGCAAAATTGAAATCTCGTGAATATGCTACTAACTACAAGTCACTTCTGCCTTCAAGTGGCAGGTTATCAAAGGCATCACAGGATCACATAATGTTTTGCAAAGAGACCAAAGATAAGGAAAAATGCCGAGCTAAGAACTGAAAAAGAAGTTTGAGAAACTATTTCAATTTTAGTTGCAATAGAAGAAATAATGTATACTCATATTTCTATTATAATTTTTATTGTTATATAATTAGTCTTGCTGCCAGTCAGCACTATTCAAAAGTAGAATTGGATTTCTTCCCTATAGACAATGGGTTCCCTTTCTCTGTGTGTGCTGAAATATCTGCAATGTTACTTGATGGGATGTTCTGGGAGGATAAAGGTAATCAGACAGTAATGTAAACATCTCGTTGTTGGGTTTCAGGTTGTTCACATACATATGAATTTCCATGCATTCTTACATCTATTTAAAATATCTACTAAGAGTAATTGTTGTCATTTAATAGATGAGAAAAATGGATTTTAGCTAATTATCGGAAGAATTGAAATGCAAACATCAGTTGAAATACTAAAGACATTTATGTTATATTTCACTAAGAGATTTGGTTGTCCATTTCCAAAATTTCGTAGTCTAGATTACTTTTATTAAATGAACTTATTCATATATACCATATAAAACAGACAGAGGAAAAGTGTTTTAATAAACTAGGAAGTAGGGAAACATGACTTCTTACTGCTCTTTGATTGTCCCCAAATGCATAGCACCATGGATCACTGGCAGTTGCCGCAGAATGCAGTAAGAAAAATATGCCACTTAGTCACTTCGAAGATCATTTCCAAACATCTAATTTTGTAATTTTGCAATTCCTCTTCAGTTTTAATTTAGAAAATATTTTTCCTCCACCACAATATACTAGCTAGATTAGTCTGTTTGGTCTTGCCATGAAGAAATACACAAGTATAGTTTTTTATAGCAATTCCCTTAACCAAAGTTTATTTTGCTTATGGTCCCTCATGTTGTACAAGCACAATAGCAGCAGCTTGCAGGAAGCTTGCAAGCATAATGGAAGGTGTAGAGAAGTAGGCATGAGGCAGTGACAGAAAGGGAACAAGAGAGAGAGGAGGAGGGGCCAGGTTCTTTTTAACAACCACAACACAAGAGAACAAATAATGCAATATTCCACCCATAACCTTGAGGAAGGTATCAAGCCATTCAAAAGGGATCTGCCCCCTCCTACCCATACACCTTCCACCAGGCCCCATATCCAACATTAGGGATCAAATTTCAGTATGAAATTTGGAGGGAACAGATGTACAAACAATATCATTAGCATTTAATCTCTTTACTTAATCGCAGCAGTTTTGTGATTATTACATGCGATGATCTTTTATAACATTTAGTAACTTTGCTGCTACATACTAATAGTAAGCATTGAAAAAAAATGGTTGATGTTGTTAACATATTTAAGTCAAGTAAAATGCAGACTAAAATTAAGTAAGATAAAGAGGCCATGTAAGCGTGAACTAAACTAAGAAAACACATTTTGAAAGATATTCTCTAATAAACATATGAATAAACAAATATTCTATGGCATTTCACAAGAGAATGAAAGCAATTCAGACCTAGGTAATAAATGGTACTATGAATAAACAGATTAGAAGTGGCCCATGGGTATATTAGAGATATAACAGGCAAAACTGGTGGGAAAAGAGAGAAAGTAGGCTTTTTATTATGAATCTCATATTCAAAATATGTTGATATTATTGTATGTTAATTGAAAATAAATTTAGTCTCCAAATATGAAAATTGTAGAAACCCTCTGAAGATATTACCAATACCTTATAGTCTCAGAAAATGTTCCCTTTAACCTCACCACACTGTGATTGATATAAATTTGACATCTAGGCTCTACCTTTTTTAGGAAATCAGAGAATCCCTTTTAACCTCAACTGCCATATCTGTAAAATGAATAGTGTCCATCTTATAGGGTTACTACACAGAAAAAATAAAATACCATAAGGTAAAATCATGGCACATAGTTGATTATCAGCAAAACAGACAAGACTATTGGCCCAAAGGCAACTTCCTGCTCCATTCTCACGGTGGAGCTCATATTCAAGGGCCAGTAAGAGATAATTTCCTTTTTCCTCCCTAGCTTATTTTGGCAGAAACCTCACCATGTGAACAAAACAAGAACATGTGTGATGGCTGAAATGTGACATCACCATTATCTTCTAATGTAGTGTTAAAAAATGGGCTTATCTTGCAGTGTTATTGTCTCATCTTGAGGCAATATTTGCCTGACCAAGATTAGTTTAGTGAGAAAAGTTCATATGCTGATGAGCTGAAAAGTCACAATTATTCTTTAGGATCCAGCACTATCAGAAATTTCCCCTCTCCCTTCAATTGTTTTCCCTCCTCCTATCAGGGGCCTTTCTTATATCCGTGGCTCAATCACTCTGAGAGTTTCCAAAACAAGATGGCAGCTTTTCAACTTCTTGCTAAACTATAAGGGTCCTAACTGATATTCTTAAATCAGTATGTGGTTTATTGATGTAAAACTCTTTGATAGAGATTGATGATCACTGTAACTTGAAGTGTATCATTGCTTTTATTGGCTAAAATCACTGCTATAGACCTGAGGTATTCAGGTGAGACCCACACCTCTCAAATTTCAATTAGAAAAGGGATAAGAAATTCATCAACAAAATTAGGTATCTAATTAGGCCTCTAAATTAGAATATTTTTCAAATTTAAGTGAAAACTAAGAAAAACAGAATTTTTCTTTTTCATTGAGAAATATTATTTAAAGAGAAAATAAATTGTCTTTCTATTTTAGGAAAAAAAAATAGAACAAAGGTTTTTGAGTATTTTCCCCCACATGAGGTTATTACCTTGCTAGTTTTAGAAAATTTGGAAAATAGCTGTTTGTATATTTGCCCTCTATTTTAGTCAATAATTTATCTTGAACGTTTTTCTCAATAAACATTTTTCCACTATATTCCTTTGAATGGCTACCTGGTAGTTGTACAGAATACTTAGTTTAACCCATTCAGCATTTATATTGTTACAAAATTTTCACTGCAATGCATAGAAAATGCCAATGTAAAGAACACATTATTACATCTTCATTAACAAAGGACATCTGTCCTCATAGTCCGGATTTGTGGTCTAGGATGATAGCATCAATATTAGGTGATTCTCTATATGACATGATTTTGGGTTTGCTACGCCTTTTTCCACAATGCATTCTTCTCCACAATGCCAATTTTCCACAATGCATTCTTGAATATCACTCTACTAATATTTTATCGTTCTTATTAAAACTCAAATTCCTTGTGAAAGTCGTGCCAAGCTCTTATACACTTACACAAATAATAAGATCTGAGGGGTGATATGGTTGAGGGAAGAGGGCTTGATATAGACATGATATCACAGTGGCTTGTAGGGATATAGTAGCCAGAGGCATGTTTTCCCTATTAGAGAATTTTGTTCAGTCAGTGGGGGGCAGCCTTATGAAGACCAGCCCAAGTAGAATGAACATTTCATAGCCTGTAGAATGTCTTTTCATTTTCCTATGCATGAACGCCACATTCCATCATGGCTCTGGAATTTTGGTTTGTGATCTCATACTCATTTTTTCATTGTGAGGCTGATATTTTGCTTCTGAACAAACTTAGCAAGAGTTTATAGACAATAATTTTTAAAATTTATATGTTTTAATGATTGCCAAGTGGTATTAGAAAGAAGTCAGTTCTTTCTTTTCAGAAAAAAAAAATAATAACACAGACATTTAACAAGATTTATCTTTGCATACAATAATGAAATCTGGTTTTTTGGATTAGGAAATGCAATAACTCAGCCGAGACCTGGCACAAGAGATGTTCCCCTGTTGAATCCCCTTCTGTTTCAGGCTGAAAAAGTAAAAGAATTGGAAAAGCGTTGACATATTTAATGCATGTAAAACTGTAAAGATAATATATTTTTAATAAGCCTCTGTCTGCCCTGTCACTTTTTACAACGATTGTGCTATATTGCTTTCATTTCAAAGCAGGAATGAAGTGGAGAACTTATTGTGTTCAATTTATTATACATGCGTTTTTTTTTAATTTTGCCAAGCATTCTTTTATAGGTATTTAATCCAACAAGCATGAAAACAGTTCAGTGAGATAAAAATAGAAGGAAAATATAATTGGGCCATTGACTCAGATTCTAAAAATCAAATTCACCTTCAAAATAGTAGTAACTAAGCATAACTGACCTTTTAATTCGTGAAACTGTCTCCATTAAAAATCTAGATTCATAAACTCTAAATTACCTTTTGATAGGCAAAGTAAAGTCCCTGTAAAAAGTTCAGATCCTTACAGTATGCTTACTTTGTCACAGCAAATAATAATTAAAATTCTAAATTATTGAACTTCTTATTACTTATTTTGAATTTTTCATATACTTTGTTAGATTTGGGCAACCTAACATGGAACAAAAAATAATAGAAGATTGGGATATAATGATACAAAAGAATATCAAATCCGTTTTGAAATTGGGACTCGAACTCTAAAACAATAATATTCAGGCTGTAGAGAAATTCACAGGTTTTGATCCAAATCATAAATTTATTTATTTTTCCTGATACATCAGTGGGTAAAGACAGTGAAAAAATTCCATGAAAAATGACACTAGAAACTAAGCAAAAAGCTAACTGCAAAGCAGCATGTTACTTTGAGGCCGACAGCACCAGCTCAGAGTTATGATATGTAGACTCGGAACACTATTGCATGGTAATGCTCTAGAGCTTGGAAAAAGAATGCATCTTTCTTTAGCTAAGCCATTCAAATAAGCCTGGCCACTAACTTTGCTTCACAGATGTTGTCAAGCAACACTAGGTGTAAACAATTAGGTACATGTTTTTTTAATATAGGTGCTGGGACTTCTGTACGTTTGCAGTTTTTCTGCCAAGAGTCACTGTATAATAAGCATTATGCAGTGCATTATTATATTAATTACTTTCCATAAAGAATTCCTGAACTTCAAAATAGATTATCAGGTGACAGGAGTAAAATAACCAATAATCACTTAAGTTGAACGTAACTACTGAGAATGAGTATATGTTTAAAAGCCAAGCTTCATATAGCACTGAACTCCTTCCCTTGAGTATACCAGCTTATTGATTATCCTGGTTATTTCTCAAATTGCCATATGATTTCCTCTTGAAGAATTTAAATCTGTTCAGAGCAGAGACATTAAACAATTGATCTCAGGCAAGAGCAACAAGGTATCAGTTAAGGTAGCTCTCTTGAAACAGAGAAGGGAAGGCATGAGGAATGAGTAAGGGAGGGGTTTTTAGGAGAAAGGAAGAGAGAGATGTGAGCCTTGGCAGGGGCAAAATGAGATACACATGAACACAAAGAAGGGAGCAGTAGATATGGGGGCTACTTGAGGGAGAAGTGTAGGAGGAGGGTTAGAATCAAAATAATACCCATCGGGTACTATGCTTTTTTTTTTTTTTTTTTTTAAANTGCCTATTGGACAACGCTGCTTGAATGCTTAATTTACAGTTCACACTTACCATGGTTAACAGAGAATTTTTTTTTTTTTTTTTTTTAGAAAGAAACTACCATTTTTGTAGATCAAATGATGAAATAGCAGTAATTTCACAAGGTCATTAATGACCTAATAAACTGCTAATAGAAGTTTTTAAAGAGAGAAAAAAGAAAAAGAAAGAGAGAAAGAAGGGAAAAATAGGAATGAAAGAGAAAAAGAAAGAGGAAGAGGAAGAGGGAGAGAGAACGGGAGTCTTGCTTTATTGCCCAGGCTAGAATGCACTCTAAAAATGGGTATTGAAAACCTCTTTTATGCCAATAATTGTGCTTAACAGTGGAGAAAGGAAGGAATAAGGGAGGAAAATAACAAACAAGCAGCCGACCAGTATTTCATTTAAACCTGTGAAATGCTATGCAATTACTGAGGAGAGATTTACTTCCATTTATGTAGTCACTTTTAGAGTGGGTGTGATGTGATACTGATAAGAATGTTTGTTTTGTGGATTTGGGGTGGAGAGTTCTATAAATGTTTATTAAGTTTACTTGTTCCAGGTCTGAGTTCAAGTCCTGGATATCCTTGTTAATTTTCTGTCTCATTGATCTGTCTAATATTGACAATGTGGTGTTAAAGTCTCCCACTATTACCCAAATCATAAATTTAACTCTGATATTTGAAAGGCCAAAGCAAAAATGGAAGCAGTGAGTTACATGATTCATAACGTCCAAAGGAAAATCATGAAAGCTTCTCAAGGAAACAGATATTTTCCTGGTATTTAAATATGATGTTTGTTTTTTTTTTTTTCTGTCTTTTTTGGTCTTTCTATGGAAGACAGTAAATGAAGCAATGAATAATATATTTATGGCTTTCTGAAGAATTGGAATAAAATGTTTTATGTGAATCCCCTAACATTCAAAATAAGCTAGAAGAGAGTTTTGTAGCACAAGTCAAGGAGAACCATTTGAGAGACCAACTGGTTTTTGCAGAGAGAATTCGTTCTATGGATTGCTTCGGTAACACCCTAATAATGCAAAAAAGCACCCATGTCTTCTAACTATGCAAGTGAGCCTTACCTTGGGGAGAAAAATTGCTAAAACTTGATACAAGCCACTACCATATTCTTACCAAAACCCAGATCTAGTACTAATCTCTCAAGTCTCATTGTTTTTATAACCCATAAATAATTTTGGTTTTGACCCAGGCTTGTTACATACAGATCAGAGAACCTAGGGTAAGTCATGATTTTAGAGAGACAGTGCTTGTAATATTAATTTTTAAATGATAGAAAGTGCTAAAGAAGTAGCACTTATTGGTCCCTCATATACGACTGGTAATAGTTCTTGACATTGAAAAGAAGTGACCGGAGATAGCAGTTAAATGACTGAGAGGGAGCTATGTTGGTTTGGATATATGCTAATTTCAAAAGATATAACTGAGGTTGAACTATACATTTTCACTGGATGAAATTATCAAAGTTAGTGATATTTATAGTATATTATCACATCCTTGCTTGTACCATTCTTTTCTCATATTGGTGTTATTCACTTAACAATTTGGTGCACCGTCTTAGATTTGGCCTTTTGCTTTGTGTGTCTTAAATTTCTTAGCACATATTAGACATTTGCTATCATTAAGAGACTGAGCAACTTAACACATTGATCTGACTCATCTATTTTCTTATTTTTCTAGAAATTTTCCTTGTATTTGATGGTGCACCATAAGAAATTGCCTTAGTTCTTCCTAGTCACATAAGGATTTTTATGTGAAATTTAGCCATATGGAACACTAAAAAGAAAATTAGTCTTTCTGCCCTTACAGAATGAGTTCATATTTAGCTTCTGTTCTGTAGACAGAAATTCAGTTTTATGAAGCAGTTAAAGGAGAAAGTGCATGGCGTGCTTTTTGCAGCACTTAGATGTTGATATATGACTTTTTTTCTTTTCCCAAGCCTAAGCAGAGAAAGCTACAGTAATATGACTTCTTAAATGTGAGTGAAACTCTCATTTGAAACCTTTCCACTACATAACTCCAGACAATTGATTTGATGGCTCACATATACACAGGCTGTAGGTTAAAATAGGAAGTGGGAGCTGAAAACTCTTACAATAATGCTAAAGTTGAGGCAGAAGAGCACATAAGCAGGTTTGTATTTTAGAGTTCTCCTTATGCAACTTTCACACCAGTTAGTCCCATTATGCCTCCATTATAATCAGACCCAAGAGCACTGGGCATCAGAAGAACTAACACTCTTCCTATGCCATGCTCCTGGAAAGTTCACATCATTGAGCCAGCTAGGGCTTACCTGGGATGTACACTGCCCAACACCTATAGCCCCTTTAAAGAATAAAAGCTCTTTGTCATATTTTTTGCTCAGTGTTTGCAATAAATATACTTAATTCTTCACTACTTAAAATAGAAAAGCTACTGCTTCCAATAAAAGTCACATAAATGCACCAGTCTCTCTCTCTCTCTCTCTCTCTCTCTCTCCACACACACACACACATATATATAAATAAATAAATATACATATATATATATATTACTTTCTATGTCAAATCGAAATAAAATTATGAACCTACTGTGTTCTATGCACTGTTATATGCTGAAAAAGTTATGTAACATTTTACATTTGATCACTTAGTTTCTTTGCATTTTACAAATACAAATCATTACATGCCTTTGTTGTTAAAATGAGTCTGTTTTCTTCTTTATTGTCACACCAGATGGGACTTCCAGATAATTATCAAAGGATGATAGCTTATTGTAAAAGTAAACACTTTTATATTCTCACTCTAATACCTTCTTTTCTCCTTCTTACAGGAAGAGAGGTAGATAATTGATGACAGTCATATATCTCTTTGGACATATATCCACCTGAAGTGAGATCGCTGCTTAAAAAGGTAGTGCATGCCCATTAAGTTTAACTTAATTCTGTTTGAAGATGTCATTATTCTTAAGGCAGCCCATAGTAATACTGAAATGGTAAGTAGAAAGGTATTAAGAATTGGGTTTTCCTTATTATGCAGCCATCAAAAACGATGAGTTTGGGTCCTTTGTAGGGACATGGATGAACCTGGAAACCATCATTCTCAGCAAACTGACAGAAGAGCAGAAGATCAAACACCGCATGTTCTCACTCATAGGTGGGTGTTGAACAATGAGAACACATGGACACAGGGAGGGGAGCACTACACACTGGGGTCAGTTGGGGGGAAATAGGGGAGGGACGGTGTGGGGGTGGGGAGTTGGGGAGAGATAGCAAGGGGAGAAATGCCAGATGTAGGTGATGGGGAGGAAGGCAGCAAATCACACTGCCACGTGTGTACCTATGCAACAATTTTGCATGTTCTTCACATGAACCCCAAAACCTAAAATGCAATAAAATAAATAAATGGGAAAAAAAAAAGAAATAAAGCTTTGGCACCCTATGGCTGTTTTTCTAGGCGGTTCCTTCCTGCTGTGATCCATTTACAAAGCCATTTGTTCGGGAGAATAAACTTTATTTATTTTTTTCTGATAAAAAAAAAAAAAGAAATTGGTTTTCCTTAAGGCATAGAGCCTTAAGTGTAACTATCAATTGTATACCTGTTTATTTTCTTTACTCTACTCTGGTTCCCATATTTGTTCTAAAATATTTTCTAAACAAGAGTGGGAAAATAACCAGTTTCCAACCTCTTTTTTTTATTGTTTAGCCAAATGAACAGTGAAGGATGCTAAGAAAAAAAATAAAGAACTGGCCTCCAGAATGGCCACTGTAAATCAAATAGATGTCATGGGGTAATAGAATCTTAATCCAATTTCTTTTCCAATAAATGTCCCAAATCCTAGACCCTGGCCCATCCACATTTTAAGAGAGATTAGAAGTATGGAAAAGAGAGTCTTGTGATTAATGTAACAGTACGTTGTCTTGATTTGTAGTCAATGCAATTCTAATAGATAATAATAAGCATCATATAAAGAGTGTTTGTGATGCTGAACCATCCTTGAATTCTAGGAATAAAACTCACTTGGTCATACTGTAAGATTATTTTAGTATGCCATTAAATTCCATTAGCTAGTATTCTTTGGAATATTTTTGTATCTATAGTCACCAGAGACACTGGCTTGCAGTTTTCTTTTACATTTGTCTGGTTTAGGTATCAGAGCAATGGTGATTTCATGAAGTGATTTGGAAGCATTCCTTCCTCTTCAGTTTTTGGAAGAGTTTGAAAAATATTATTTGCATTTCTTTCTTAAATATTGGTGTAAATTCAGCAGTGAAACCATCTGAACTTGGGCTTTCTTTTATTTGGAGGTTTTTGGCTTAATCTTTTTATTGTTTGTCTGTTTAGGCTTTCTTTTTCTTTATGGCTCAGTCTTCATAGGTCGTATGTTACTAGGAATTTCTTCATTTTTTCTAGATTATTTAATATTTTTTGACATTTCTTTATTCATAATAGTCCCATATGATCCTTTGTGTTTCTATGGTTTCAGCTTAGTGTCTCCTCTTTCATTTTTTCTTCCTTTTTTGATTCTTCTGTCTTATTTTCTTACTGTAGATAATGGCTTTCCAATTTTATTGATCTCTTCAAAACTAACTTTTAGTTGCATTTGTGTGTGTGTGTGTGTGTGTGTGTGTGTGTGTGTGTGTGTGTTCTTTTTATTCTCTATTTTGGTTATTTCTACTATATTTTTACTGCTTTTTTCTATATGTTATTTTTTCAGTTTAGTTTGTCTTATTTTTCTAGTTATTTAAGGTATAAAGTTAGGTTTTTGAAATTTTCTTTTCCTTTTTAACATAGACATTTATTAATATTCATTTCCCTCTCAGTACTGCTTTTGCAGCATCCTATTAATTATGGTATGCTGTATTTTAGTTTTGTTTGTCTGAAGGTGTTTTCTAATTTCACTTTTTTAAAATTTTACTTTAAATTCTGAGGTACCTTCACAGATACTGCAGAAGTGTTACATAGGTATACACATTAGACAGTGTATACATGCCCCCATCCCCTATCACCTACATTAGTTATTTCTCCTAATGTTATCCCTCCCCAATATCCCTGCCCCTGCTATCCCTCCCCTAGCCCTCCACACCTCAACAGATCCCAGTGTATGATGATCCCCTCCCTGTGTCCATGCGTTCTCACTGTTCAATACCCGCTTATGAATGAGAACATGCGGTGTTTGGTTTTCTACTCTTGTGTCAGTTTGCTAAGAATGATTGTTCCAGATTCATCCATGTCCCTGCAATGGACAGGAACTCATCCTTTTTTATGGCTGCATAGTATTCCATGGCGTATATGTGCCATAGCATCCTTATCCAGTCTATCATTGATGAGCATTTGGGTTGGTTCCAAATCTTTTCTATTGTAAACAGTGCCACAATAAACACATGTGCATGTGCCTTTATGATAGAAGAATTACAATGTACTCCAGCAAATAAATACATTACAGCTCTCTATGTATGGCATATTGTTTTAAGGCATCCCTTTGCTTATATTCTATCTATTCCACTACTATCTTTTATAAGCACATTTTCACATACCTGAGTTTTTGGTAGATAAACTTGAGGGTAGATACATATGTGTCTCTCCTTAGGTATTATAATTATTTACATATATTACACACTCATGAATGGCTTAATTGAATAAATGATTTTTAAAATTCTAGATTACAAAAAATGACGAATCAAGCAACCAAAACATCTATTTAGTAGTTAAATACAGGGTATTAAATGATTTCTAAAATTACATAAAACCATTGCTAGAAAAAATATTAATCTAGGAAACATCTGAATTTTGCACAAATTGACTTTGTAAACAAGATAAATAGCAAATGTATCATTTGGAGTATCAGGAAAATGAGAATTATATTTCCCAACTGTATGCTAAAAGTGGCTTTCTAAAATGAAGGATCTGTTTGTTCTCTGATCTTATCGTCAGGTAACCAAGGAGTTCTGGTCACATAGCACAGTGATGAAGAGTACAAGTTGTAGAGCTGCATAGCAGGGGTTTGAATCCTGGATACAATGTTCAGTAGATGTATGATGTTAGACAAATGACCTAAAGACTCTGTGCCACAATTCCTTCATCTGGAAAACTGGGATGATAATAATACCTGCTTCTTATAGAAGTTATAGTGGATAAATGAATTAAAATTCCTAACGCACTGGAAGATTATTTGACATGCTTGAAGCATGTATATGAATGTTTAATAAAACAATATTTTGGAATCTCAGTTATTGGGATCTTATATTATTACAAATGTTTACTTACAAAATAACACATTGACTCTTTTGCATTTTTATTGTAAAATATACATAACATAATATTACCATTTTAAGTGTCCAATTCAGTGTCATTAAGTACTTTCACAATATTTTGCAATTATTATCACTATGTATTTCTAGAATTTTTTTTTCTTTTGTAAATCGAGTTTTGCTCTAGGCTGGAATGCAATGGCACAATCTTGGCTCACTGCAACCGCCATGTCCCAGGTTCAAGTGATTCTCCAACCTAAGCATTCCCACTAGCTGGGAATATAGGTGCCTGCCACCATGCCTGGCTGTTTTTCTTTTTTCGTTTTAATGGAGACAGGGTTTCACCACGTAAGTCAGTCTGGTCTTGAACTCTTGGCCTCAGGTGATGCTCCTGCCGTGGCTTCCCAAAGTGCTGGTATCACAGGCATCAGCCACCATGCCTGGTCAATTTCTAGAATTTGTATCATCCCAAATAGATACTCTTCCAATTTTTATTCCCACATCCCATGTAAATTATATTATAATTATATCTCTATATGGTTGCCTATTCTAGATTCCTCATGTAAATGGATGCATACAATATTTGCTCTTTTGTGTTTGGCTTATTTCACTTATCATAATGTTTTGAAGTTTGATTGATGTTGTAGAATGTATCAGAATTTTGTTTTGGGGCTGAATAATATTTTATTATGAATATATATCATATTATTTTTATCCAATCATCTCTTGATGAACATTTGGCAACCTTTGGCTATTGTGAATAATGCTGATATGAATATGGGTGTACAAGTATCTGTTTGAGTCTGGATTTCAGTTCTTTTGAATATAGAATACAATAAACCCCTTCTATTTTAACCTTCTGTTATTGTGATGTTCAGTCCGTCATGCCTGAATCTACCTCAGACAGGTTAGAGAAGACATACACAATATTTTGCAAGTAAGACCTGTTCTTTTCCTGTTTGTGTGAGGAAACTAGGGTCCAAACTGTTGTTGCTCAAAAACAAGACTACTGACCCACCAGGGACATGGTGGCCACAAACATAAGAAAAATGTAAAATTTCCCACCAGGGGGGAAAAATACCCTCTTTGGTTTTTCCTATGATTTTATTCAAATTGGTGAATCTCAAATTTCTTGGACTATATTATTAAGTTTAAAATTATTAAAGAAATAAGTATGATTTAATCGTGTCTAATGCCTCAGACTTTACCTTTTTTTATGTAACAATCTTAGGGATCCTTTTGCCACTTTCATTGGAATTAAATGAGAAAGAATACAGCGAGCAGCTTTGATTTGCCTCCAAATTTCATTGCTTGCCTAATGTGACCCATTTAGGAAACATTAATATGAAGTTATAAGCTAAGTCAACTTGTCCCATTAACAAATTAATCAAGTACTAAAAATGCCTTATAAAATAATCCTGCAATAATAAATAATGTGGTGAAACAATTTTTCCTAAAAAGCTGCCAGTCCTTTCACATTCAAGTCACTAAGAATTTAGGAGCAAAAACTGATAATAAAAATTAACATTTCTGCTCCATATGCACAAATAAGAACCTGCCAGATGTGAAATCTTATGACTTGATGAAATTGAGCTACCTCTCACCCTTAAAATCAATCCAGATTATGATCTGTATGTTCTTTTCTGCTGCTTTAAACATTTTTTGGTTAAGAATTTCATAACCCATTCCCAGGTGTCTTCTATTTCCTGCATTGCATTTGAGTCCCAGATTAGATTTCGTATTTATGAAAGACATTGAGTTGAAAGAGGTCAATCAGAATTTCTTATTGTGGAAGAATTATGAGCTGGAGTCAACATTAAGTTATCCACCTCTGACATTTTGGGAGATTGCTCTTATATCACACCTGAAAAAAGGGGCTGTAAACTGCATTTTACCAAGCTCCTCATATTACCTCATAAGAACCATCAGATTAAGATTCAATAAAGAAGGCCTCTAAAAGATGACATTAAGTTTGTCTGTGATAAATGTGTTCATGGGCAGCTTTAGCTGTTTCCTATTGGAAAAGTCAATGAAATTCAGTTTTTATCTAACTGTTGGATTTTATCTATCTCTAGGGAGCTTCATGTAGTACATTTTGATCAATTGAATTTACCATTAAGTAGACCAAGTATTGCTTAGTAACCTAGGAATTCTCAGTCAAGTCTGTGTAGAAGTATCATGATCAGTTGACAAGTCTGGATAGAACCTCTTCTTCATCATCTTTCCCTGGTAACAAGACTTCTATATGGATTCTTCTGCTCTGTGAAAAGGGAACCTTTACAAATGGCATTTAGAAAATATCGAGTATTATTTTATTGTCCATTTTGAATAGAAAATTCAATAGGTGTATACATATATATGTAATATATACATGTTATATATATATATATATATATATATATATATAATTATTGGTGTTTTTAACAGATTCTGCATTGAAGTAACATTCATGAAATTTGTTTCTTTAATAATATTTTAACCCAATTGTGAGAAACAACAGTTGTATTACAGAATAAGTAAAGAAATGCAATATTTCACGAATGTTTAAAGAGTGAATGAATGAGTATTCAAAAATGAGACTCCTCCATACCCATACACCCAGGGAATGCTGTAAAAATGAGCTACAATATAAACTGCATTGGAAAGAGGGGTTAAGGTTTAGTCAGATCTTAAGATGAGGGAAGAGCTTGCAGGCTAAGGAATGACACGGTCTTAAGGTAGAATGTGCATAGTGTTTTTCATAAATCAATGAAATGAGCAGTTCCCCTGGAGCAGTTGTTTGACAGATGAAAGAAAAAAATATAATATTGAAGGTAGGTAGAAACCTATCTGTTACATAAAGTTTTTCCTATAGAAGAATCCAATTCACTTTTCATTTAAAACCATGATTAAATGAACATAAACGTAGGCGTTAACATAAGCTGGAATTATCACTTTAGAAGAAAAGGGACCCCAAATATTTTGAATTTACTTAGGTAAATAAATCCATCTAAACGTGTAGGGATGTGTGTGTCTGTGTGTGTGTGTATGTGTCTTTAAAGTTTTACTGTTCCATTATAACCTTTAAATATTATTGGGACTAGGTTATTCTTAACACCTAACTTAGCAAAGTTGCAAAAATATCATGAAATGATTTTCTTTAGATGAAATATTAAGGTTTTCTTTTCCTGAAGGTTAGGTTTCAAATCCCCTGAGGTTTATACTAAATTGAAAGTGAACTTACAGAATAAAGCTCATGCTCAGGTTCTTGCTTCAAGAAAACAGTACCATCCAGTAATAAGTAATAAACTCACATAACAAATGAGCATCCAATATTTCTAATTTTATAGTTAAGAGTAATGCGTGGAAATACCTCAGAACCTTACTCAAAGTTGTAGGAACAATGAATTTGCATATGATAAGCTTTGCTTTTCCAGTGTAAAAATCTGTTTTCAAGCCAAGCTTTCTTCAGCTTTCAAGGAACTATGAAACTACGTGGACCCTAAGGTGTTTATTATAGTTAGATAATGGAATGTAGCTGGTGCCCAAACCCAGACTGCTGGCACAAAACAAACAGCATCCATAATCGTCATGCTTGTTTTTTAAGAAGGTAGTACCTCAAGAAGGAGCTGCTCACCTGGAATGAAATCCACAGCATGTTCAGGTGTCACTAGATTCTGCTGAAGGTCTCCATGGATGGATTAAGAGTGAAGAACAGTCTGAGTAATTAGACACAAGAAAAATAAATAAAAGAAATTCAAATTTGACAGAAAGAAGTATAACTTTCCCTCTTTTACAGATAACACAGTCTTGGTATATAGAAAATCCTACAGATCCACCAGAAATTTATTTGAACTTATAAATGAATTCAGCAAAGATGCAGAATACAAGGTTGATATACAAAGGTCAATTTTTCCCATACATTTACAGTGAAAAACTAGAAAATAGAATTAATAAAACAATAATATTTACCATATTATTAAGAATAATAAAATACTTAAGAATAAATTTAACGCAAAAGTGCACAAATTATATGCTGAAAGCTACAAAACTTTGTTGAAATAAATTAAGAAGAACTAAATAAATAGGAAACAGTTCATGATTATGGATAAGAATACTTAATATTGTTAAGATGACAATAGAATCCAAATTAATCTACAGAGTCAATGCAATCTCTAGCAGAATTCTGACTGACCTTTTTTTAGAAATGGTTAAAGTGATTCTAAAATGTCTATTTAATCACAAGGAACTCAGAATATATTCAGTAATCTTAAAAAGAAAAAAAAAATAGTGGATTTATACTTCCCAATTTCAAAGCTCACTACAAAGGGAAGGTAATTGAAATAGTATATAGTAACATTAGAATAAACACATAGATCAATAAGTATTGGAGAGTCAATAAATCAATCTATGTGTCCATTACCAACAGATTTTTGGTAAAGGTGCAAAGACCATTCAGGGAGGAAATAATCGTATTTTCAACAAATGGTACTAAGACAAATAGAAATCCACAAAATAAAGTTTGCACCTATCTCACAACCTATGAAAATGGATTTAAAAAAATCTAAATAGAAGGCTAAAAACATAAAATGCTTACAAGGCAAGTAAGAATTAATCTTAATCACCTTGGAACTGGTAATGAATTCTTAAATATAAGACCAAAAGTAGAGCAACAAATAAAAATATCTAAATATCTAAATATATATATGGGTCACATAATGCCATATATATATATATATATATATATATATATATAGACATATATATAGACATATATATGTATATATATCTATATATGTCTATAGATATATATACATATGTGTGTATATACATCTATATATATACACACACACATATATATACATATGTGTATATATATATATATCACTTTTGGTCTTATATTTATATATATATAGTTATATTAACTATTTGGTCTTTATATTTATATACTTTTATTAACTATATATACATATATTATATTAACTATATATACATATATATATAGTTTTGGTCTTGTATTTATATTTTCTTTGGTCTTATATTTATATACTTATATTAACTATATATATATATAGTTAGTTAGTTAGTTAGTTAGACAGAGCTCCACAGAGTCACCCGGGCTTGAGTGCAGTGGCAAGAGCTCAGCTTACTGCAACTTCTGCCTCCCAGGTTCAAACAATTCTCCTGCCTCAGCCTCCTGAGTGTCTGGGATTACAGGTACCCACCACCATGCCTGACTATAAATAAAATTTTAATAGTGTTGTTCAAAGCGCACTATCAGAAAATAAAAATACACCTCAGGAGATAGGAGAAAATATCTGCAAATCATACATCATTTGTTTAATATGGGCTTTATATCCAGAAAATACAAAGAACTCTTACAACTCAATAATACAAAGAAAATAATTCAACTAAAAAACTGACAATGAATTTGAATAGACATTTCTCAAAGAAAATAATGTAACTGGCTAATTAGTACATAAATAAATGTTCATCATTGTTATTCGTCCAGGAAATACTAATCAAAAGTACTAAGAAATACCACTTTATACCCACTAGAATGGCAAAAGCAAAATGAAACAAAACAAAATACCACTATCACCACCAACAACAAATAGAAAATAATAAACATTGATGAGTATATAGAAAATTGAAACCTTCAAATACCACTGGTGGGAATATCAAACAGTGTGACCAGTTTGAAAAGCAGTCTGGCACCTCATTAAATTATTAAACATAGCATTATCATGACCCAGGATTCCCACTCCTTGTTATGTAAACAGGAGAAATGAAAACCTATGTTCACATAAATTTTGCATAAATATTTATAACACTACTATTTATAATATTCAAAAGGAGGAAATATTCCAAATGTCCATCAAGTGATGAATGAATAAACAAAGTGTGATATATACATCCAATGGAATATCATCCATCAATAAAAAGAAAGGAGTACTGATACATCTCACCACATGGATGAACCTTGAAGCAACACGTTTAGTGAAAAAGCTGCTTGAAGAAAGGTCACGTATTGTAAGATTCCATTTATGGAGACAGAAAGTAGATCAGTGGTTTCCTGGGGCTGTGTTGGGTGAGCAACTGCAGGGATGGTAGCTGAAGGGTAGAGGGTTTGTTTCTGAGACAAAGGGATGTTCTAAAATTGTGGTGAGGATTGCACTTATATATGAATGTACTAAAAACGATTGAATTTTACAATAGTTGAATTTTATGGTATGTATGTGTGACATGTGGATTTGTTTTTAATAAAGATTGAGGATAATATAACTTTTAGTTTTGCCGATCTTCCTGAGATTTCCTTTTTCACAATAAAGTCCAGTTCTTAACCCATACCTTGTAAGGTTGTGGAATCCATTTTGACCACTTGCAGATGGTCAAAATGCTGAAGGTCTTTTTTTTTTTTTTAATGCTGAAGTTATATTTATGGACTTCTAACCTACATTATTAGTGGTCTTTCAAAATACTAGAAAAAGACACACAATTATATCTTTTTCTGCCTAAACAATTTATTTCTTATAGATGGATACATTACTTGATTGAAAGCAAATGCACAAAGACAAAATCACAAATGGAAAGAGAGGAACCTTTTGCAGAAAAGAGAATCAATACATATATGAAAGATTTGTTAACAGATGGAAGAGACTTGGCGCATGACTCAAAGCACAGAAATGGCAGCCTTTATATACCTGTAGGGTATATCTTTCATGGTGATAGTGTCTGCCTCCCTGCGAAACACCCACAAGGCTCTGGGCTTTAGGAAGCCTGGAAAGATGGATGGGATATGAAATAAAGAAATGTCCAAAAATGGAAATATTAGTTTAATCATTCTATATGTAACAGTAAACCTTATCATGCCCTTTATCCACCTCCATCCACAAAACCCAACATCCAGATGTTAAACCCTACACAAATACAACAAAAGTTTTTTCTTTAAAAATGTATAAAAGCTGAAGCAAGCAGGGAAGCTAGGAGTTTTTAGCATCCAAGAGCTGTGTCTTCCACCTTGCATGGCTGAGGGGAAGCTTACTGACTGGCTCCCTAAAGGTCCATTCTAAAACAGAAATTATTAATTGACAAGAACATAGAACTCTCACTCCGAATTTCAATTTTCCAAGTCTTTAAAGTGAACAGAAATTTAGGAATTATCGGGCATTTGGTAAAGCATGCAGCATGAGAGATAGAAGGGGAAAGAAACAAATAGAAAATTTTGTCTGGAAGAAACAGAGGTGTGGCAAGAAGAGAAATTAATAGCAAAATAACATGAAATTATGCTTATCCTAAGTCTTATATATTAGTATAAAAAGTCTTTACATTGTTAATATTTATTATTTTAGTTATTTGATATATAAAGTACACTCTTTGCCTCTTTAAAACACACACACATATGCCCATAAACATGTATTTTGTTACTTCCTGCAATCATCTTCGCTCAAGGCCAGATGGGAATACATCAACCCAGCTAACTTGGAATATGTGACTGTGTGTTCTTTCCTTTCTCACTGAAAATAATACACTAATTATCTTCCCAAATTACTTAGGGTCATTTGAGCACTTCTATTTTCTTCTAGAAACATTCAGCATTTGAACATTTAATTCACACTGCATATTTTACATGCTAACAGAGAATCTGATACTGTTTAAATGTTTTGCACGTAGCTGATTCTCTCAATAACACAATGACATATATTCTACCGCCCATGCAGATAGGGCAACCAAAGCAAAGAAAGGACAAGTAATGTGAACTTAGCCAGAGCCAGATTTTAATCCCTGGTATACTGGTGCCAGACAGCTTGGTCTCTAGCTGCTTTAATGACCTGCCTCTAATGTAGAACCCGACACATGTTAAGGAGTTGACTCAAGATGTTTAGATAATCTGCATTGCTGTCTTTTCCTACAATGCCTCAATAATCAAGTATCAGAAGTATATTCAATTTCTAGGTTATGAATACATATTCTTGCTCCTAGGTGCATCTGTGAAATGGTTCAGATGTGTGTGCCTGCCCAAATCTCATGTTGAATTGTAATATTTGATGTTGGAGGTGGAGCCTGGTGGGAGGTTATTGGATCATGTGGGCAGTTTCTAATGACTTAGCACTATCTTCCTGGTGCTGTCTCATGATAGAATTCTCAGAAGATCTGGTTGTTTAAAAGTGTGTGGCACCTTCCGCCTTACCTACTTCCCCCTGCTCCGGCCATGTAAGACATGCCTCCTTCTTGTTCAGCCATGATTCAAAGTTTCCTGAGTCCTCCCCAGAAGCAACCATGCTTCCCATGGAGCCTGTGGAACCAGAGCCAATTAAACATTTTTTTTTTCTTTTTTTATAAATTACCCAGTCTGGAGTATTTCTTTATAGCAAAGTAAGAATGGACCTTATAGCAATGTTACACGTTAGTGTTTATTTTTTTCTGAATGATTTTCTATAGAAAACATTTAATGACCTATGTAGTTTTGCTCTGTAAGGCCATAGAGCAGAATATTGTGGTAACAGTCTGCAGAGTATATTAGCTTAGTTCATATCCTATAATCGTTTAGTGCAAAATGTTACAATATGGAGAAAATCACCTAAATTTCTTTGTAAATCAGTTAAGTCAAGTGAAGAAATGTCATTCAAATTTTAGGCCATTCATGGACTTTGTTGGTAATTAAATTATATAATTCATATAGAGCCATGAGAAAAAAGTGCCTGGCACATGATAAGCTTCCATTAAATACTAACTATATGTCCTACTATTTTTATTGTTATAATTCTAAGAAATATACTTTTAAGTAACTTTTGTAAAAGCTATATAAACAATTTGGATTTCAAGAACTGAGTGCTGGGCACAAGTCAGTTTGAATATCTGCTAGGCAGTCTGACTATATCTAATAGCAAAGACACCCATAGCAGATTTGCCTGGCATCACAGTCAGGGCTCCTATATACTATTTTATTCCACGTGGCTAGGGGAGATCAGTTGTTCTTCTCTTCTCTGGGTGTTGGATTAGATTCCCCGGCCCACATGATTCATTATCAATTATACTTTCTTGTTACAGTGTACAATTCACCAGGAAACATTCACTTAATGTCAACCCCAATTGAGAAAGAACATGGAAAAACTGCCTTGTGCTCTGTTTTTTAAATCAAACTTTTTATTTTGGCTTACACGAAGTTAAAAGAAATAATACAAAGATAAACTTTGTACCCTTTGCTGAGTTTCTCCTCTTCCAAAACTATTGTACAGTACTACAACCTGGATATCCACATTAATATAATTTAAATACTGAATAGTTTCTCATCCCTAGTGTTAGACTTTAGAGCTGTACCCATTACCCGCCCTGTCATTGATCCAAAGCAACAATAATCTGTTTACCACTTATATATTCATCTTAATAAATGAATTATGCATACATGAAATCACGCAGTACTTGACCTTTCAGGATTGCTTTCTTTTAACTCAGCATAATCATAAAAGTTATTAAGCATATTGTTTATTCCTTTTGTTGTGGAGCAATGGTATGGATATTCCACAGTTTGTTTAACCATTAATCCTCTGAAAGACACCTGAGCTGTTTCCAAGTTTGGCTATTATGAAACAAATTATATGAATATTCATGTTGAAGTGTTTGTGTACAAACAATTTTTTTCCTTTGAAAGATACACCAAAGAGTAAAATTGATGGGCCATATGGCCGCTGCATATTTGGTGATTGAAGCAGTTGACAAGATGTTTTTCAGAGTGTCTGTATGATTTTATATATCCACCAACAATAAAAGAGATCCTGTTACTCCAGATTTCTGCCAACATTTGGCATTGTCAATTTTTTTTGTTTTGTTTTAGTGTAGCCATCTTATTAGGTGGGTAATGTTATCTTATTATCTCATTATTGTTTTAAATTGTAATTTCCTAATGATACATGTTGCTAGGTGTCTTTTCATATGCCTATTTGCCAATGGTGTATTTTTAGTGTGATACGTACTCAGATCTTTTGCTCATTTAAAAAAACTAGCTGTGCCTGGGTGTGGTGGCTCATGCCTGTAATCCCAGTACTTTGGGAGGCCAAGGAGGGCGGATCTCAAGGTCAGGAATGCGAGACCAGACTAACCAACATGGTGAAACACTCTCTACTAAAAATACAAACATCAGCCAGGCGTAGCGGTGCACATGTATAATCCCAGCTACTCAGGAGGCTGAGGCAGGAGAATCACTTGGACCTGGGAGGCGGAGGTTGCAGTGAGCCAAGATTACACCATAGCACTCCAGCCTGGGTCACAGAGAAAGACTCTGTTTCAAAAAAAAAAAAAAGAAAAAATTAGTTGTTAATTTTCTTATTGTGAAGATTTAAGAGTTATTTGTATATTTTTGATAACAGTGCTTTATTAGGTAAATGTTATAAAATATTTCCTTAAGTCTGTGGTTTTATTTTCATTCTCTTAACAGTCACTTTCACAAAGCTGTTTTAATTCTAGTAAATCCAACTTGTTGATTTTCTTAGACTGTGCTTTCAGCATTGCCTAAAAACTCACCACCAAAATCAAAAATAAGATTTTCATTTATGTTATACTATAGATGGTTTACAGTTTTGAATTTTAATTTAGGTCTAGGATTCATTGTGTGTTAACTGTGAGAGATGTAAGGTTTATGTCTGAATTCATTATTATTATTATTATTATTATTATTATTGTGTGTGTGTGTGAACGTTGATGCCAGTTGTTTCAGCATCATTTGTAGAGAAGTTTACTCTTTCTACCTTAAATTACCTTGGCTCCTGTGTCAAATATCAATTGATTGTCATTATGCAACTATAGTTGATTATTTCTAGGCTCTCCATTTTGCTGTATTGATGACTTGTCTTTCATTTTGCCTTGATAATTGTAGCTTTTTAGCAAGTCTGGCAGTTGAATAATGACTCTTTTTTTCTTCTTTTTCTCCTTCTCCATTGTTTTGTTTTTCAGTATTGTCTTGTTTATTCTGTCTTTTACCTTTTCACATAAACCTGACAAATACTTTGCCCATATATACAAAATAAATTGTAATACATTTATTTGAGATTGCAATAAATCTATAGAAAAAATCGAAAAGACTGACATCTTGACAGTATTGATTCTGCTTATCAATGTACGTGAAATCTTTCCACTTATTTAGAGATAAATAAACAACATTTGTAGTTTTCCTTAAATAAATTTTAGACATATTTTATTTAAGTATTTATCTTTTTTTGGTTGTCCTATAGTTTTCAGTGAACATTTACAACTAATCTAACTCCACTTTCAAATACTGCTATAATAATACACAGGTAGTGCACTGACCTTATAAAAAAGATATTCTTAATTCCTTCCTTCCACCATTATAACACTCATGCTATTAATTTTCATTTATTCATAAGTTATACTCACCCAACACAGTCTTGCTATTACTACTTTGAAAAAAAATGTTATTTATTAGATTAGTTAAGAAAAAGGATGAAAAAAAAAGTACATGTTATCTCATTTTCTTCTTCTCTAACTCTTCCATAGACCCAGAAATCCATGTCTCTGGTGTGTACTATTTTCCTTTTCTCTGAATAATTACATATAACATTTTTTTAAAAACAGGAAACTTCTCTCAGTTTTTGTCTAAATTTTTTTATTTCTCCTTTACATTTTATGGATAGTTTTACTGGATATAAAACTCTGGATTAGTGTTTTGTTTTTTATTGTTTTGTTTCTACACTTTAAATATTTTACTCTATTCTTGCTTACATGATTTCTGAAGATGAGTTTAATATAATGTTTATCTGTTTTCCTTTATAGGTAGTGACCCTAGCTTAATTCACCATTTTTTCTTTGTCTTTGATTTTCTGCTGTTTGAGTATGTTGTACTTGAGTTATGGATTTTTAAATATTTTTCTCAATTGCTGCTCTGTGAAATTCCTAGACCTATGGTTTGTTGTCTGTTTTCAATATTAGAAAATTATCTTTCATTATTACTTAAAATTATTTGTGTCTTTCCTCTTTTTTCTCTTTTATGTAGTCCTATTTTGTATATGTTACACCATTGTAATTTTTTCAAAGCTTCTTGGACATTACATTTTTTTAAATTAATATTACATTACTTTATCTTTGCATTTCTGTCTGTAAATTTTCTATTGGCATATCTTCATGTTCACTGGTTCTCTTTTGGTGACATCCAGTATACTGATGAGCCCCTCAAAAGCATTCCTCATTTCTATGAAAACGTTTCTGATTTTTAGCATTTCTTTTTTATTCTTTCTTCGAGTTTCTATCTTCTGCTTATAGTACCTTTCTGTTCTTCTGTGTTGTCTACTTTCAAAAGTGGAGCTCTCTAGCATATTAATCACAATTATTTTAAATTCTCGGTCTGATGTTTCCCAAATCTCTGTCATATCTGAATCTGGTTGTGATGCTTGCTTTACATATTTATATCATTGCCTTTTAGCATGCCTTATAACATTTTGTCAAAAATCAGACATGACATATTAAGTAATAGGATGAGGCAAATAGATCTTTTATATGAAGTTTTATTTAAACTGGAGAGAAGCTGGGCTGTACTTAATGTTTGTTATAGCTGTAGGTGTCAGAGGCATAAACTACCTTTTGTTCGTGTTGTTCTTTTTGGGTTTCCCTAGAAACTTCTACTTAAATAGTATATATCTTTTGCAAATTTCTCAGTTTGACCCAACTATTATTATACTAGATCAGTGTGGCAATGGTGATTAGATATTGGAGAGGGAAAGCATTATATAATATTTCGATTAAATATATATTCTTAATAAGCCAAAGTCTCTAGCTGGGACCTCCAGAATAGTATCTTAGCCATTTTCGTTCCCTTATGGGTTTTGATAAGACTTAGGTTTGGAGTGGTTGACTAACTTTCCTTCCCCTGGATTAAATAAGGCATTGTTAAAGTAGTTTCCCTTGATATCTAGCTTTTATTATGTAGAAAAGAATGCTCTTGGCAATTTTTAAAATAGCCACTTTTCCACTTTTCCTCTGTGTTTCAGAATGGTTACTTTCATTTATTTCTGCTCAAATTCAAATCACTAGAGATTATTCTCTTATCTTCATGAGAAAGAAGTGTAATTCCTGTAAGTAAAACCCACAAAACAGTCAGGATCCCTCTAAAATCAGGATGCCAGTGGTTTTTAAGCTATTCCACATGCAACCTTCAGCAATTTATTAAGAGCCATTAAAGTGTTTCTACCATTTACCGACTCCAGCAGCTTTTGCTGAAGGTTAAGCTGTGATTCTCTGTATTCCCCTATCTTTCTATTTTTCTGGGGTCTGAGGGGAGATAGTTTTTTTAATATGAACTCAAATCTCTGATGGAGCTAAGAAAACTCATTTATTTTCAGTTTCTTTAGCTTTGTTATTCTTGTCAGAGTAGGAGTGATGACTTCCAAGTTCTTTTTACTTATTGTCCAAGTTCTTTACTTATTGAAGCAGAACCTGGAACATTGTCACCATACACACACACACACACACACACACACACACACACACACACACACTCTCAGTGCATATATATATATATATATACACATTATATATTATCCATATATAATATTACATCGTGTGTGTGTGTGTGTGTGTGTGTGTGTGTGTGTGTGTATAATTTTAATCATTTATTGTAGTTGTGTCTTAATATCTCCCTGGACTTTCAGTTTTCTTTTTTTGTAATGGCTAATGGTGTTGAACATCTTTTTCTATGCTTGCATGCTATGTGTATATCTTCAGGGAAATGTATATTCTTGTCATTTGCTCAATTTCTGATTGGATTGCTGTTTTCTGTTTTTCTACAATTGAGTTTTAGGAAATTTTGTATCTTATAGATAGCATATCTTGTAGAAAATGTAGTATGAAAATACCTTCCCAGTCATTGTTGTTAATTCTTTTCAAACAGGCTTTTCAGAATAAACTTTTTTAATATTGAGGTTGAATTTTTCTATTTTTTAATGGATTTTGCTTTAGTGACAAGTATTATCTAACCATAGATCTTAAAGGTTTTTCTCATATTTTTAAATAAAAGTTTTATAGTTTTATGTTTTATTTTACATAATTTATTTTTACTTAATTTTAATGCAGTATAATGCTTAGGTTGAGGCTGATGTTTAGGCCTACAGAATTCCAATTACTATAGCACCATTAGTTTAACAGTTTCTATTTCTTTTCCAGAATTTCTTTTGTTCTTTTCTGAAAAATTAAATCAGCATACATGTGAGGTACTTCCTGTGTTCTTTGACCCTCTATTCTGCTCTATTGATCTGTATGTCTACCCTTCCCCCAACACCATACTGTCTTAATTTTTGTTGCCATAAAATGAGTTTTTATCCTGAATAAACTATTCTTTCAACTTTATTTTTCTTTGTTAATATTGTTTTAACAATTCTAAGGCCTTATACTTACCATACAAAATTTAGAATATCTTCATCTGTGTATACAAAAAAAAACTTTATTGAGGTTTTGATAGAAATTATCTTTAATCTATTGATCACTATGGGTGGTCTCAAAGATTTTCTCATATTTTTAATAAAAATATTATAGTTTTACATTTTACATATAAGTGCACAACTTACTTTGACTTAGTTTTTATATGGTATAAGGTTCAGATTGATGCTTTTATATTTTAAGTCTTCCAATGTATGAACAAGTCATACATCTCTGTCATAATCAATATCTTCATTGATTTCTTTTATTCATATTTGTAATTTTCAACACATAGATGCTGTACATGGTTTTATAAGCACATCTAAGCATTTTATTACCTTTAACCAATTATAAGTGGTATTGTGCTTTTATTTTGGTTTCTATATGTTTGCTGTTAGTATATAGAAATGCAATTGATTTTAATATGTTGATCATGTATCCTGCAATTTGCTGACATTGTTTGTTTGATTCAAAAGACTTATTTGTTTTTATATTTTCTTTCATTTTATAGATTCCTAGGGACTTTCTAGACAGACAGTCATGCTATCTTCCATAGAAGCAGTTGTATTATTCCCTTCCCCATCTGCATAGCTTCTTTCTTTCCCCCCCTTACTGAACTGGGTAGAACTTCCAGTACTTATGTCAATCACATTGGTGAGAAGAACTTCCAGTACTTATGTCAATCACATTGGTGAGAAGAACTTCCAGTACTAATGTCAATCACATTGGTGAAAGTAGATATTCCTGTCTTGTTCCTGATTTAGAAGGAAAGCATTTGGCTTTTCACTCTCATTTATACTGGCTATAGATTTTTCTTAATTGTTTGTTGTTTCTATAACTGGTCCTTATCAATTTGAAGACTTTCCCGTCTGTTGGTAAGAGCTTTTATCATGAATAGGTATGGGATTTTAATGAAACATATAGATCTTTCATCTTCAATTGATATGAGCATATGATGTTTCCTCTTTAACTTGTTTATATGGTGGGTTACATTGAATTTTAAATATTGAAACAGTTTTGCATACCTGAAATAAATATCACTTGGTCATGTAGTATAATGATTTATACACACACTTGGATTGAAATTGCTAATATGTTGTTGAAAATTTTTGCATCTAATTTTATAAAATATATGTGTCTATACTTTTCTTTTTTCATGCTATCTTTGTCTGGTTTTAGTGAAAGAGTAATACTGACATCATACAGAAAAGTTGAGGCTTGCCCTCCTGTTCTATTTTTTGGAAGAAATTTGTAAAAATGAGAACTATAGGTTAGAGCCCGATAGATCTCACTGGCCTAAAGTTAAAGTGTTGCAAGACTGTGTTTCTTTCTGGAGGGTCTAGGAAATTATATGTTTCTATGCCCTTTTAAATTTCCACAGGGCAACCACATTCTTTGGCACATTCATTCTTCCCTTATCTTTAAAGCCAGCAACTTTTGGTTATGTTTTGTTTTATTTTTTTCAAGTTTTCCCTTATCAAGTTTTCCCTTCCTCTTCCCCTTTTAAGAAATTTCCTAATTACTTGGAGGTCATTTGTGTACTGTGGAATACACTTCAAGCTGGTGTTTTTTCTATTACCCAATTCTCAAGAAATATGTGGGTCTCCGTTTATGTCACTAAGATTCACTTTATTAGATAAGAATCTTCTCCATGGAAATTTCCTCAATTTTTTGACCCCTGCCTATATGGCTGGGAGTATCCATGAGTCACATGTTTAATTTATTTGAAGAGACTTTTGAATGACTGCATCCACTGGTATTTTCATCTTTTGGAGATATTACCAAAAGATTCTCTAGCCTTATGCCAGGCTTTTTCTTAAAGCATGCTTTTTGATAGTAAATCTCTTAATTTCAATGCTTTCTGCAATTGGATATGCTGAAAACTTTCCAGATCACGAATTTCTGGTTCTATTTTGCTTAACAATTTGTATCACAATTTATCTTTCTTCCTACATTATACTATAAGCATCAAGAAGTAACTAGACTACAAAGCTATGCTGAAAAATTCTCAGCTGAATGTTCAATCTCACTCTTTTTACAAATCCAGCTTTACACACTTTTGCTAAACTTTCTGCCAATGTAACACAAAGTCAAATTTTCTTCAATTTCCAATAACATTTTCTTGACTTTCTTCTGAGCTTTCACCAGCAATGCCATTAATGTACCTCTTTCTACCAATAGTCTATTCATAATAATTTCAGTATTGTCTAAGAGAATATGCTTTCAAGGTTTTGCTTACTGAAACGTTATTCTTCTCTAATTCTTTTTGTAGTCCTCACAACAGAGCCTTTAACATCTATATTTCTACCAAATGTCAGAAATGTCATATTAGTCTAGGCTTTTTCTATCATGCTCCTGAACATTTTTCCAGCCTGTGTCTGTTGCCAAATCCCAAAGCCACTACCACATTTTTATGTATTTCTAACAGCAGCATTCTACTTCAATTAGAAATTATGTATTTGATTCTTATTGCTGCTGTTAACAAATTGCTGTAAACTTAGTGACTAAAAACAAAACAGTTGTATTAGGTCAGAGTTCTGTAAGTCAGAAATTCGACTGGTTTCACAAGGCTAAAATCAAGGTGTTGCAAGTCTGTTTCTTTTTTTTTTTTTTTTTGCTAAATCCAGGCTGTTTTTAAGTCCATCTAATTAGTTCTCCATTTCT
>NW_016107482.1:3443051-3444357 GCF_001604975.1 Cebus imitator | reverse complement strand
CGCCTCCTGGGTTCAGGCAATTCTCCTGCCTCAGCCTCCTGAGTAGCTGGGATTACAGGCACGCGCCACCATGCCCAGCTAAGTTTTTGTATTTTTAGTAGAGACGGGGTTTCACCTTGTTGACCAGGATGGTCTCGATCTCTTGACCTCGTGATCCACCCGCCTCGGCCTCCCAAAGTGCTGGGATTACAGGCTTGAGCCACCGCGCCCGGCCAAGTCTGTTTCTTTAAGGGGCTCTGGAAAAATCAGTTTTGTTCCTCTTTTCAGTTTTTTGAGGCCAGCCACATTTCTCGGCTCTTGCCCTTCTTCTTCCATTTTCAACAGCAACTTCAGGCTGTGTTTCTCATGCTGCCATCTGTCTGGTTCTCTCTCTCTCCCTCTCTCTCACTCTCTCTCTCTCTCTCTCTATTCCCCTCTTCAACTTTTAATGACCATTTGATTTCGTTGGAACCACCTGAATAATCCTAGATCATCTCTCAAACTTAATGTCGGATTAGTAACTAAAGGTTACCAATGTCGCTTCCATCTTTCAAGCTTCTTTGCCGTGTAGACTAGCATATTCACAGGTTCCGGGGATTAGGATGTTGACTTCTTTGGAGTGGTAGTAATATGACTACACAAATAATAAAGACAATAATAAATTTATGTAAATAGCTTCATGATAGCTCTGATTCCCACAGAAGCTGTCTTGGGGACTCTTAAGGACAAATTGGGATGAAAATATGATCAAAGTTGACAACGGTTTTCTGTGTCCCTCTCTAAGAACATACACATCTGCAGAGGATGAGTTCCGGTTAACTAATCTGGACATTTATTTATTTATTATTCATTTATTTTTAACCAAGCTTTAAACTTTGACATATGTTAATTCAAGAACTCCAGAAGTCACGAGCCATAGGTTTTAGCTTCGGTGTTTTTCTCTTTTGGCAGTAAGTCTGCATCAGCTGGTTTTATTTTGTTTTGAAGAATCTCACACTCTTTTTATCTTTTTAAATTGAGAGGAGCTTGATTTAAGCCATTTTTTCCAAAGCCTTGGATATCTATCTAGTCTTATGTAAATCTTAAATTTACGTGATGTAATTAAAATAAATTTGGCAGAGCAAACAAAGCATATTTGCTGGTTGAAGTAAAGCTTCAGGTCATGCTACAACTTCTACCGTAAAAATACTTGAGGCCCGGCAGGGTGGCTCACGCCTGTAATCCCAGCACTTTGGAAGGCCGAGGTGGGCGGATTACGAGGTCAAGAGATCCAGACCGTGGTGAAACCCCATCTCTACTAAAAAATACAAAAATTAGCTGGGCGTGG
>NW_016107482.1:3427742-3442887 GCF_001604975.1 Cebus imitator | reverse complement strand
TTTAAAGTCTTTGGTACAACCACATATGGGAAGCAGCATTCTTGTAATCTGGTGTGACTTTCATAATGAGAATTTGAATTTTATTTGTGTTTTATAATTTCAGTAGCTATAGAGATGAGAAATAAATATATAATATTATCCTCATGATTTTCTAAAATTCAATTTTCTTTTCAAGTTACCAATGTTGGAAAAAGAAGCTTTATCAAAGCACTTTCTACCCAGTTCCCATTTCCCATCCATGGCGTCTTTTCTCAGGGTCTCTCTCAGTAGATCAGAGATGAAGCACAAGGCAAAAAGTTATATGGATCGCCCAGCTTACATTCTTTCTTCAAGTTTTCATTACCTGAAAATGATTATATTTTATTGTAGAAACTATTGCAAGGATCTTTTAACTCACTGAGATTTTTTTTAACATATAAATAACTTGCCAATCAAATAAGAGAATAGAAACCACACATTACAGTAATAAATGAGAAACCTCCAGCTAGTCAATGAAAATATAACATTTTCTGAAATAAAAGGAAAATGATAGACTATGGAATGCTATCATACTGAATTCTATTATATTACAGGTTATTAGAACAAGGATCAATAAAAAGAGTCAAAGAGTCTTGTTATAGTCATCAGAATTCTATGCTTTGATTTCTTTCCATTTTGACACTTTTCCAGTAAAATAGGAAAAGTTATCACAAAAGTACACTCACAAAAATGTACATTAGTCATTATCTGTTTAATGTGGCTTTCTATACAGCATCTTCATCTCTTTGCTACTCCAAACTAATTTATGATTTATGAGGTCAGATTTTCCCTCTAGCCAGACTAACTCAGATTGACTACTGGTGGGCTCTTAGTTAAATTTCTCATAAAATGTGTTAAAATTTTACCCTTTTTTTTATTTCAGAAAATGCCCTCATTTAATCCTATAAACTGACATTTCCATGTAGGGTATTAATAGTTTTATAGGGAGAGTGAAGCTCATGGGTTTTGAGTAACTTAATGCTAATTCTAAGTGCAATTTACCAGCCTATGACTGTAGCACTGATCTCGTGTAAAATAAAAATGACAGTGGTCCCCTGCAGGGTTAGTGAGATATTAAATAGGTCACATATGGGCATGTTTAAGTTGCCTGCCATGAAACCTAGATTACAGCAATATTCAAAAAATGTTAGTTTTTCTTCTTCTTTCTACTTCTAACATCTGACTCAAGATTTAGCTACTCCCAGTTGTAATGACTGGTTGACTATATTTCTCTTTTATCACTGTCTTATATAACAAGATTTCAATGCCTATGTATTTATTGGTCACTGGATTGTACATATTTTCTAGTTATTGCTTTTAGTGTTTCTTGATATGTACTGTTGTGCAATTTTTATAATTCAATATCCTTATACAGTAGCCCCTCTTTGTCCATAGTTTCACTTCATGGTTTCAGTTACCCACAGTCCACTGGGGTCTGAAAATCTAAAATGGAATATTCCAGAAATAAGCTATTCATAAGTTTTAAACTGTTAGCGGTTCTGAGTAGTGTGAGAAAATCCTCTATGACCTCACATCCTTCCACCCAGGACACAAATCATTCCTTTGTCTGGCATATCGAGGCTCTATGGGTTACCCGTGTGTTCACAGCTTAGTAGCCCTCTCAGTTACCACATTGTCTTAGTATTGCAATGCTTGTGTTCAAGTAACCCTTATTTTTACTGAATAAGGCTCCTGAAGTGCTAGGGTAGTAAAGCTGGCAATTCAGATATGCCAAAAATAAGCGGTAAAGTGCTTCCTTTAAGTGAAAAGGTAAAAGTTTGGATAAATTTTGCTTTTTCTTTTCCTGTTAAAAAGGCATTTATTTATTTATTTATTTATTTATTATTCATTCATTTATTTATTTTGTGGTTTTGCTCAAGTATTTTCTTTCTTTTTTAAAAATTATACTTTAAGTTCTGGGGTACATGTGCAGCACATGCAGGTTTGTTACATAGGTATACAAGTGCCATGGTGGTTAGCTGCATCCATCACCCCATTATCTACATTAGGTATTTCTCCTAATGCTATTCCTCCCCTAGCCCTCCAAACCCCTGCCCTCCAAACCCCTGCTATTCTTCCCCTAGCTCCCTAGCCCCCTGAGAAAATTTTTAAAAAAATCTTTTATTTCAGTATTTTGTTATATATTCTATTTTATTATGAGATGTTGATCTGTTATTGTGCCTAATTTATAAATTAAACTCTTCAATAAATTTAATGCATGAATATGAATAAATATATTATATACAGGGACTGGTGCTCTCTGTGGTTTTAGGCATCCACTGGGGTCTCAGAACCTGTCCTCCATGCATAGAGGGACACTGTGTTACTTCCATTGTCCTGAGACAGAAAAGTGCTACATCAGATGGTTATGGGTTATGAAGAGAATTAACAAGATTAGAAAGCAACACATTCGGCCTCCATTATATTCTTTAGAAAGTTAACCAAGTAAAAAATAAACAAATAAGATATGCGTGGCCCTTCTTACTGGGTAGAATAAAAATTAGTAGTATATTTCACCACTTACTTCCAGTAGGTTGTTGGCACGAATTTATGACAAGAGACATAAACGAGCTGAGAGCAAATAGACAACTTCCTTAGGGTCAGCAGTCAAAACACTCCTTCCTTCATTGCAATTATTTGTTTTGTCTAAGATTCCAGGACATAAGATTTGCTTCTTACTTTTAGAGACTTCCCAAATAAATATAATAGTCATGATTTACACTTAAAAGTAAACATAGGCTGGTCAGGAAATCCCCTTTTCAGCACTGTTCTTTTCTTTTTCAAGATAGATATTATTTTTTGAGTTATAAAAACGAGAGAACTGAGACTCAGAATAGTGAAATAAAATTGCAAAATCAAAGGCAAGAAAATGTGAGCATTAGGCTTTCCATCCAAATCCATTGAGCTCCAAAACTCATATCTTTCTCTCCATCGAATGCAGATTCTTCCCTGTGCATCCACCATTTTCTCTTGGCATTAGCCCCTTGTTTATGTCTCTCTACTTAAAATGACCCTTCACCTAGATTGTTACTCTCTGCCACATATCTCAAATTTATGTAAATTTCTAGATTATTCCTCTCTAGGCTTGCCTTGTGCTTTTGCTGCCAGTGTTCCAGCTCATGAAACAAGATCCCGTGGGAAAACACACACACACACACACACACACACACACACACACACACACACACACACAAACACAAAAAACAAAAACATATTCTAAGAGAGCCATGGCAATGGATGGTTGTAACAGCTCAGATATATAGCCCCGTTGCTAGGGAATTGCTGTTTGACTGCCTGTCACACATTGCAACAGATTTTAGCTAAACCAAGCTCTGACGTGATTGTAACAAAAACTAAATGAAAAACCTGCCAAAACAGAAATTTTGTCAAATTCCTAAAGAGGGAAGAACATCTACAATGAGTGCCACATCTGAACAGTAGTAAAACTAGTTTCAGGAACGTTTACAAAATTCTCAATGGATTGTTTGATGTCATATGATAATACTTTTCCTATTTATTTTAACTTGTGTTGGAAATTATTTTTCAAATATACAAGAAAGAAGCAAGTTGGAGTATCAAAATATAGGATAAGATTCAATTCAATTTATTCATTGATTATGTAGTATCTTTGGTACCTGACCACACAGTCTGCACTAGTTAAGATGTGTCTAGGTGGCATCACACGTCCAAAAGAAAAAAACTGAAGCTCAGAGTGGGTCTTAGGTGACATTACTCAGCATTTCTCTTGTGAATAGAGTGCATTTTATACAGCAGAATGGTAATAACACGTAATAGGAAATCCATAAGAAGTTTTGATTGTGATGAACATTACCCTTATAATAACTTTACTAATATGGTTGTATGATAGCCTTCAAATTTTTAGGTGCAATTTGCAGACACAGCCACATCTATAAGGAAAAGAGGGCCCATCTGTTTTTATGTCTCTGTGTTTAGGAGCAAAGACAACTTCCTCAGTAACTTTGTAGTTGCGTCATGTTGGACCGGTTGGCCGTCTGAAGCTAAGCACTAATAAAGGGGAATGGGATTATTGGGTTGTGTTAGATTAATGATCCAAGAAGCAATGATGTGGAGAATCAGCCAGCATGACCATCACAGGCATGTGAAACAGCAGATCTCCTGTGTCTTGGGAATCAGCACTGGGAGGCTAAGAAGTAGCAGCAGAGGACAATAGCTGAAGGCAGCAGGCATCTTTGACAAAACCAAGCATGACAACAAATGCTCTGAGCAAGAACTTTTCTTTTTCTAGGTTGATTTCCTAAGCAATTAATTAAGAAGGAAATTAGATCACTAGGGAATTCACCTTTAAAAAATATATTTGTTTAGCATAATCACATCTCTTTTAAGCAAGGTAATTAATTATCTATGCCTCAGTTTCCTTGTCTCAGAATGAGAGCTTTAATTGTTCTAACTATACCATAGTCATTTACACAAATTTATGAGTGACATGAGCCATTATTCTGAATTCAGTGAGTTTTTATCAAGGTCTTCCTATGTACCTGACTTTAAAAATGAAGAAATGTAGACTATTTTATACTTTTTTGCATTATTATTTTTGTTATATTAACATTATTTTTTATTGAATGTCATAATCAGTTCAGTTTTAAACACCAAAATGAATATATAGACATAAATTATTTTTTATGCTCTTCAATTTGTATCTGGGTATTTCTGAAAATTAAAAAATCATAATAATAATTTGGATTCCAAATAATATACCGCACCTTCAAGCAAAAAATAACAGTGAAAACAAGGGAAGGAAAACAAAACAAAACAAAATTGAAGAAATCAAGCAAGACGCTGCATTAAAGTCAGCTTTATTTAGTTTCTTCCTTTCTTATTTAACTTTACACAATTTCCTTTTGTACACAAGTCTGCTTTCTCAACTGCAAATTTCAAGGATCAGAAGCCAACGTTTACAACTCCTTTTTATGGACTCAAGAAGTTACAAAGAGCATATTAAGTACTGAACTTCTAGACAATTCATCACTGCTATTATTGTGGAGGCATTTCTGTTATTAGAAGAGCTTAATAACTTATAAAATTCTCGTGTAGTTATATTCATTTTGATTATAGATATGTATACTCTGTTCAGCAAGACTAATGCTTGAAAACTCTACTCTTCTCACTGGACGATTATTTACCCACAGAAATAGTGAACACACTTCACTTTCTAACACAACTTTATCTGAATAGCTTTAGAATATAAACGTAATATGCCAAGAGAAAGTTTACTATTGCATTATATATTGCCATCACATAACAAAATATACACTTGGAAAGAAATGAGAGAAACCGACTATAAAGAATTAGATTTTGCTTTTTTTCAGTAGACACTATTGACACCCTTTTTGGGGTATTACTGAGTGTACCATGAGAAGTAAGTAAGTCAGCATATATCTTTTTAGAAGGCAGATGGATATTGTTAATTCTCACCCCACTGAAAATCTCCTGACCAGTCTCCAAACCTATAGTTTCCCATTACCAGGAAGAGTATTGTCAATATATACATCGTCATGGGAATAGCTTACAGTGAGCTAAATACATAAGTCCATCTCCTTTCAAATATTAATCACTAAAAGATGTTAGTAATTTATTTCATGAAATATTTCAAATTTCTTCTCTTTGTCTTCTCCTTGTCATTGAATTGCAGTCTCTTAGCATTCTCTCTACATCCAATATCCATCCTCCCTAATTCCTTCTGGTTTTCAGCAGATTAATCTTTGATTATTTATCATCACTATAGTCTTCTTCACAGTCACCATTTACATTAAGCATCCACTCTCTGCTTATTGTTATATGGGTGTTTTACATATGAGAATCCATAACACTAACCAGAAATGACAGGCGTTATTACCCCGTTTACCATACGATTAATTAAAGGGTCAGAGAAGGAGACCAACTTCCCCAACATCACACAATTAAAAGGTGGCCGAGTTAAGATGAAAACCTAAATCAATGTGAACCCCAAGTCTCAATCTTAGCCATGACACCAAGAATAACACATGAAAATAAAAAAGAAGGATGTGTTTCTTTTACGGAAGCTCTCGTGGTTGAACACAGCCATGATAACTGCCTATGTTCCAAAATAGATTCAGATGTTCTTTTATGGCAATTTCCAAAGGGGAAATTTTTATTTTTAACTTTTTTATTTTTAAATAAAAATAATTTTTATTTATAACTTTATATTAGTAATTTTTATTTATATTAGTAATTTTTATTTATAACTGTATATTAGTCACAAAGAATAAAGTGAAGAGAAGCAAACAGATGCTTTAGATTGGTCAGTACACTTTACACATGTAAAAGTAGCATACAAGCATGTGTGCTTTGTGATTCTTCATTCTGTCTTTTCCTCTGGCATATGGTATGAGCATAATATATGCAAGTTCATTAAAATAAATATAAGTATTGGTGAATTCCCTAACCAGGATGATGAGTGTTACTTTAGTATGATTTACAGGTTTCAACTTCCAGTGGTTCCTTTCATATTCCATATTGATCAGTACTTCACACTAATCAGATATAAGAAAAGCAGTCTATGTTGGAATTATGATGTTCTCACTTATCATTCCCAAAATTTAAGTTATTTAGAGCATAAGCAAGAAAAGGTGTTCTATGTAGGGAAGGATTGTGGTCACATATGCTTTGCAAAAATTATCCCTATCTTGGAGATACAGAATGAATAATGGTGTACCATAGGCTTTTTAAACTAATTACTCGATTTTTCAAAACTATAGCTTCTAAAATATATTTGACCACCATTCTGTAGTTGCTCTTGATAGTGTTTATTTTATTTTATTTTTAATATTGGCCAGACTACTCTCCAACTCCTAACTTCAAGTGATCTGCCCACCTCGGCCTCCCAAAGTGCTGGGATTACAGGCATGAGCCACCATGCCTGGCCAATATGTTTCTTTTTCCTGATGTGTCCTTAACATCTCATGATTTTTATTTTAGAAAGAGTAATTCTATGCATTTCTTTAATTACAAATGTCCTCAAATGTGTGCTGTCTGTACTGTATACATGTATGCATGTGTATGTAAATGTGTTTATGAATAGGATGTGTTTCGTCCTCTCAAGAAAAGAAAAAAATAATATGTTTTAGCGTGAAATCTCTTCCTCATTTTTCAAAACTATCTTTTCCATATTCTCCTTGTAGCTTTCTTTATGAATCCAAAATAATGCCTCCAAAAGCTTCTGGTGCTAAACTCTTTCTAACAAATCAGTTACTTCTGTTTAATGTCACTGCTCCAATGAAAACTTTAAAATGCTGTTCAGTGCAGTTCGTGATATGTCCATATCTGCGGGAGTTTGAGACCCTCCATCAGCTTACCCTACCTTATCTATAATCTTACTTTCCATTGATCTCCAATGAATGTCCTCTATATTATATGGGTATGAGTGATTAAGCAGCGCCACCACCAATAACTATTTTTAAAATGAAAAGATAGTAGTCTTAAATGGAGGAGTTATGATATCCATGTCTCTACCCAATACAGTTTATCACTTCAGATTTCAAAGTAACACTTAACACCAAGAGTAGTAAAATAGTGTCTATACACCCAGAGCTGCAGAGAATATAGAAGGTAAAATAGGACAGAGATAAACTCCCATGAAAGCAGAGAGGAAATATTGTGTCAAGTTTACATGTAAAGGTCACCCAGAATTCTTTGAGCTAACTCTACCTAACACGATTAACACTGAGTAGGGCCTGAGACTAAAAATTCCGCTTATTTTTTTTATTTACTAGAAGCAATTGTGTTGGACAAATAAAACCAAAAAGTTTTAAAAAAATTAAAAAGAAAACTAGAACATAAATCTGTTGAGGAGTGATCTCAAAATTTTTTCCTAGCTAGGCATTTTTACTATTTTATTTATTCATTGTAAGTTTAAATTCAGATTAAGCCATTTTTCCCAATTCGTAGTGTATATGTACAGTAGTCCTCGCTTATTTGCAGTTTTACTTCCTATGATTTAAGTTACCCACAGTCAACCGTGGTCTGAAAATGTTAAATGAAACATTTTAGATAAATCAGTTTTAACTTGGCCACCATTTTAGGTAGCATAATGAAATATTATGCTATCCTACACCACATCACTCAGGATGTGATCCTCCATTTGTCCAGTATATCCATGCTGTATAAAACACTGTCCCTGAGTCACTTAGAACCCATCTCAATGATCAGATCCACTGTCATAGTGACATAACACTTGTGGCTACATCATCCTTATTTACTTTATAATGGTCCCAAAGTGCAGAGTACTGCTTGTAATTTGTAAATTAAACTTTATCATAGGCATGATATTGCTAAAATGTTATCTATGATTAAGGCATTTTTAAGATATTATTTTAAAAAAATACACAGTACATGTATAAGCAATGGTCTTCAATTTCAATGGGGTTATGTCCTTATAAACCTACCTGAAGTCTAAAAGGTTGTATCAAAAATGCTTCTAATGCTCCACATCACTAAATATTAGAGAAATGCCAACCAAAACCACAGTGAGATGTCATTCAATGCTAGTCAGAATGCCTTTCATTAAAAAGTCAAAAAATAACAGATGCTGATGAGGTTGTGAAGAAAAGGGAATGCTTATACATTGCTGGTGGGAATGTAAATTAGTTCAGCCATTGTGAAAAGCAGTGTGGCAATTCCTCAAAGAACTTAAAATAGAATTGCTGTTAACTCAGCAGCGCCAGTATTGAGTATATACCCCCCAGATTTTAAATTATTCTAACATATAGACACTTGCACACATATATTTATCATAGCACTTTTCACAATAGGAAAGATATCAAATCAACCTAAATGCCCATCAATGGTAGACTGGATGAAGAAAGTGTGGTACATACACAGCATGGAATACTACACAACCATAAAAAATAACATGATCATTGTCCTTTATAGCAGCATGGATGGAACTGAAGGTCATTATCCTAAACAAACTAATGCAGGAAGAGAAAACCAAATACCACATGTTTTCACTTGTAAGTGAAAGCTAAACAATGAGAACACATGAACATAAAGAAGGAAACAGCAGACACCAGATCCACTTGAGGGTGGTGGATGGGAGGAGGGGGAGGATAAAAAGAACTACCTATGGAGTACTGTGCTTATTACCCGAGTAATGAAATAATCTGTCCACAAAATCCCTGTGACATGCAGTTTACCTATACAGGAAACCTCCACATGTACCCCCAAACCTAAAGCAAAAGAGTTAAAAATTTTAAAAAATACATTTAATACTCTAATAAACCCATTGGAAAGTTGTAAAATTATGTTAAACCATCATAACTTCAAACACTTCTAGATTTGCAATGGGATTGCCTCTCAAAAAACCCATCCTACAGTTGAGAAATTATAAGCTGGATCATCATTAGATGGGGACTGTCTCTATCGGGTTTGGTACTGTTTGTGGTTGTAGGCATCCACTGGGAGCTTGGGACATATGCCCTGAAGATAAGGGGAATTACCATATGTGTGTTCATGTATTCATTCTAACATTTTACTTGAAATGTATAAAAATGTCCTAATTTATATACATTTACACATTTCACAAACAGTGTGGTGCAGTCATTTTTAATACATAGCTTTACCACTTGTATTAGTCAGGGTTCTCCAGAGAAAGAGAGAGAGAGAGAGAGAGAGAGAGAGAGAGAGACAGAACTGAACCAGCATGCTTGAGACCCAAGAAGAGTCAATGTTTTAGTCCAAGTCTTAAGAGTGAGAAGTCCGTAGTCCAGCTCAAGACAATCACGCAGGAAGAGTTCCTTCTTAACGTAGCCTTTTGTTCTGTTCATGCAGTCTATTGATTGGATGAGCCTACCTACACTGAGAGCAGTGCATTTTGTGCATTCACGTGTTAATCTCACGCAGAAGCACCGTCAGACACACCCAGAATATATGGTCATGAATTGGGTCACCTTGTAGCCCAGTCAAGTTGGCACATAAAGTGAATCAGAACATCACCTTTGTAAAATGTAGAGTAAAATAACTCTTTGTTATAAACAGGTTACTGGGTGCAACACTCTTGAATAGGGAAGGTAGGATTCTGAGGGCAATGCCAAGTAAGCAGCATCCTTGGAGAATGTCACTGATACCACTGGGTGGTCCCCGGAATACTGTAAAGGTGAGTGCAAGAGGAGAAAGGAGAGGCAGGAATTCCATTCTCTTCCACTTAACGTCCCTGACTCTTAGAACAGGAACTGAGCACAGGGCTTCCCTTGGCATATGCTTACTAAGTAAATTAATGTCTCAACCATTAAGTGAATAAATAAATGATGGTAAAATTAAATGAGTAAATGTATAAAGTAAGAAGTTATGACTAGCAAATTGGCCAAACACCTTTAATTTCTTCACTATTCTACCTTCCTATGTTTTTTGTTGAGCTTATGGATGAACTTAAATTACCCTAACAAGATAATTGAATATTTATTCTTTTTAAATATTTCCATTATAACTTCAGTGAGATTAATTATATACCTGTATTTGATGCCATATTACTAATTTTCATATTGAGAAATTTTTTAGGGTCATACTAGTGCAAGTAAATTATTCACTAGCTGATGTAAATTTCAAGTTAAAACATTAGTTATTATGCATGTTAAAATTATGAATAATGTTCACAGGTAGCCTTACTTTTTTAAAGTGTTATTCTTAGTTTGCTTCTTTCAAGTCTTGGTTTGATAAAATGGTAATGAGGCATTTGACAGGCAAAATGAGTGTTTGCCACAATGTAATACTTAAAGCAATTACCCAAAATTAGTCACTGTTCCATTTTCTCCTCAAAGGTCCATGGAAGACTTTCCTAGCTGTCTGGTTCTTGTCTCTCTGTGTTCCTTGAAAGTTGGTTTATTTTACAATATCTGTATCACTAATTCTATAGCTCATATGTATAGCTCTATATTACTAATAAATCAGTGTCTTCATCTTTTAACGAAAGACATTAATCATCTTGTAAAAATATATATTTTAGATGCTATAACATCATTAGTAATTATAATAGCATAAGTACTAATTATGTTATATAACAGCACCTACAAGGCACTCATCACTTTTCTGGATTCAAGGAGTACTATGGCAAAATGGAATTCTAACACTAATGGCATCTGCTGTCAGACCAGCATCTTATAGCTTCTTAATTTATCTAGTCATAGATAATGTAAAGTAAGATTCTTAGTGGATAGAAAACAATGTACAATTACATCTCAATACATTTGTAAATTCCTTAGAGGAAAATGTTCCCATGAGGAAATACTAAATCACATTCTCAAGTAGAAGCTTTTCCTTAAAATAGATTCTTATGCTATTGTATCCAAAGATGCAGCTTGTCACATGCTGCTAATCTAAGTTCTAAGGGGGGAGATGCTAATACTTGTGAGTGTGTACTACACAGCCAGGAGGCAAGGAGGCTACATATAATCCTGCTCACCATGTAGCATGGAAACTGAGCATCTCAAAACGTCGATGAGAAAGGACGACTTGCTGCCATGGTATCACTGGGGTAAGGGAAATGGAATTGTGTACAGCAAATTCTGCATGTAGATAGAGTGGGAACATCTTTCTGACTCTGCAATACCTAAGTGGCATATGTCTGGGATTTTGCCATGGATCATCTTCCACTTATGTCAGGCTCAGTGGGTGGAGCTTGGGGTTGATAGTGCTGGAAGTTTGGAGACTTAGTTGGGCAATTAATGGGAAATCACATGAAGGTAAATCCTAATCTTGAAGTCTTGACGTTAAAACAGCTCGGCAGTCAGGACTATGAGGTAGGGAATAGCAAAGGTCCTGGCATACACCAGGGAGTAAAACAGAGACATCAGCTATTTCCAAACAACAACACAGAAGATGTGATCATGTGGCCCAAACAAACACTTTTTAATTTACTTGGGTTATACTCAGGTGCTTATTTTTATCTTTTTATGCAACAACACCCAGTTACCTTGAAAACACAGGAGAGTCTTTTAAATGTCTAGGGAGAGAATCCCTAACAAGAAGAGATTTAATAAATCCCACAGATACATTAAAAAAAGAAAAACAATTGTGGTGAGACATGGAAAGATTGCACGAGAAATACACATTGAAACATAAACTAGTCAAATGAAGTGCAGGTAAATAAGTTTGTGTATTACAAACCTATACTTAAATATAATAAAATTTACATATGATTCTGTAAACAAAAATATTTCAACTTAACCAAGAAACCTGGTAACAAATATGGCCGTTGGGTATGTGTGCATACATAACACATGACTTTTGGAAAGCAGAAAACTGAAGTTTATATGTTGGTAAGCTTGTGGGTATGTATGGGACGTACTCTATGCATGAAAGTGGTGCATTCACCACTCTAATTCACGGCTCTAATTCAATATTACAGTGTTACCTTTTTGACTTTATTAAAAGCAGTCTTAGAGGGCTGTATTCCATAAAGTATTAAGACCCACTAATGAATCATCTTTGATTCTATAAAATCTGATAAAAGTAAATAAGTGGCAAATTGTGAGGGTGATTTGAAAGATACCATGAAGCAACCCCTGTTCAAACTGTTGTTTTAGTGCCTGATTTAAAAAAATTGATTTATGCCTTGAATATTTTTTAAATTAATAAGAGACCAACCATTACCCATTACCAATTTTGAGAGCATACTACTGAAAACAACAGAAGCCCAAAAGCAGAAGGCACAAGCAAGAGAGTTCAGACTAGATACAACAGAAGACTGCGTGACTGCAAACGGAACGTTCACCAATGTTTAAATTGGTGTCGGGACTGACTCTTAGTCAGAGCTGATTAGGTGTAAGACTGGGAGTGGTAGAATACGGGACAGGGGAGCGTATTACTCTTGTTCTTTTGAATAACCTTGGCTGATTTCCTATCTCGAGTCCTGAGAGTGTGACTCATGGATTTGACATGTAATTATATTATATTTAACTCCTTGAAAGTGCTGATTTTTAAATTATCTCCCCACATTGATCTCGCTGTCATTTGGTTTTTAAAGATTTTCATTTGCAAAGCAAGAAACGAACAAGTTCAGCTTTGGGCTTTTTTGCCTTTTTAATGAAGCTTGATCCAAATTTGAATTTCAATTTTTTTTTCTTTATCAAACTGATTTTCAAACGTATTATTCTTCATTATATTCGATGATGCCTAAAATGTAATGACCCAATATTATGCGAAACCCATTATATCAGAGGTTAGTGATGACTTTCAGAATGTGTTTAATTCAAAAACCCACAGGAAAGCTAGTTTTTAAACAATCTGTATTTCTTCTTTTTCCTTCCTACATTACTTAAGGGAAAACATTTTGTTGTCTTATTGTTGTTGTTCCTGTCCCTACTGCCCAGATCAAAAGTTCATTATATTTTTAGTAAACCTTTGTAATAGTTTCATATTTGGTTTATAAACAAATAAAGCACTACTTTGGTAAATTATAACAGTAAACTACCACTTTCTATATCATGTCTATCATTCTTAGCATAAAGCATTAGAAAAAACAGTGATTTGGGGAATGAAAGACAATATTTTAAATTCAAGATCTGCTACTTTCTTGTACTTAGGCAAATTATTTAACTTGAAAATCATTTTATTTAAGAGTTTTGTATAAAATAAGAAACAGAACATGTATCTTCCATGGTTGTTGTGAGGATTAAATGAGATTATATATAAAGAATCTGATAAATACAAATGCTAATTGCTGATAAACGTATTAGCAGTTACGCAAATATATTGGCGATCATGGAAAAGCATACTAAATGCAAATTAAAAACAAACAGGGTAGTAAAAATAAAGAAACTACAAATGAATGAAGAATGTCAGCCTGTGACTAATAAGAGAGAAACCACAAAACAATTTAAATAATAAAATATTGAGGAGGAGGATCCAAGATGGCCGTTTAGGAACAGCTCAGGATTGCAGCTCCCAGTGAAAGCGCAGAGGGTGAGTGGACGCCACATTTTTATTGCGCACAGAGTAGGAAATTCCCAGGTGGAGGAGCTCCACAGGTCACCAGCGCTGCTGTTTGGCCAGCGTGGCTGTGCCAGCCAGGGCCACTGATTTGCCCTGCGCGGCTGTTTTGTCGGTGCCCCAGAGCAGCGGTTCTCCATACAAAATACACCGGCCCAGGTGCCCTTTTGGCTGGCGATTGGAGCCACAGGAAGTCGCCCATTCGTCTGTTTAAAAAGGGGACTGAGCAGGGAACCAGGACAGTAGATTACAGGGAAAAAAAAAAAGCACCACAAACCTCAGTGCCGCTGTTTAAGCCAGCGCAGTGAGTGGCCGCAGGGGAAAACAAACAGACCCCGGCGCCTCTTCAACAGGCAACTGGAACACCAACATAAAAAATGCTCTGAGGCAGGGAGCCAGGCGATCAGGCTCGGCTGGTCCCACCCCCACAAAAGAACAGCAATCAGAAACGCTGGATTGAGAGTTTCACAGCAAGCACAGCTGAACCCGGGACGGTCCAGGTCTGTGGGGGAGGGGCGTCTGCCATTACCGAGGCAGCCCACCATGACGGAGGTAGTCGGCCAATGCTGAGGGAGCCCGCCGTTGTCAAGGCAACCCGCCATTGCTGAGGCAGCCCGCCGTTGCCAAGGCAACCCACCACAGCAGAGAGACTCCACCTCAACAGAGGCAGGCCACCATAGCCAAAGCAGTTATAACTACACCCATGTAAACAGGACTGCAGGGAAGCTCACTCAGCAGCTGGGCAGAGCCCACAGCAGCTCAGCAAAGCCTCTACAGGCAGACAGTGACTAGGCTGCCTCTTTGCTGGGCAGGGCAGTTCTGAAGGAAAAATCAAAGAAGGCAGCAGCATAATGGAAACTCATAAATAAAGCCCTAAATCCCTGGGACAGAGCACCTGGGAACAAAAAGCAGTTTATGAGTTCTGCTGCAGCAGACCTAAACGCACCTGCCCAGCAGCTCTGAATGAACAACAACAGAGCTCACAGCTCACCATTTGAGCTCCTATAAAGGAGAGACCATCTCCTCAAGCAGCTCCCTGACCCCTATATATCCAAAGAGACACCTCATAAAGGAGAGATCAGATTGACACTAGGCGGGTATCCTTCTGGGACAAAGATAGCAGAAGAAGAAAACTGGTAACAAC
>NW_016107482.1:3406659-3422582 GCF_001604975.1 Cebus imitator | reverse complement strand
ACAGTGGGGAGTGGGGAGCTGGGGAGAGATAGCAAGGGGAGAAATGCCAGATGTAGGTGATGGGGAGGAAGGCAGCAAATCACACTGCCACGTGTGTACCTATGCAACAATTTTGCATGTTCTTCACATGTACCCCAAAACCTAAAATGCAATAAAATAAATAAATGGGGGGAAAAATAAAAAATAATAAATAAATAAATAATAAAATTTTAAAATGAAGAATTTTAAACTATAATGGAATTGGAGGAATGCAATATGATCTAATAAGAAGTAAAGATAATTTTTATTAAAAGCAGTCACTACCTGTAGGGCTGAAAGAATGCAGCCATGTTAGAATCACCTCCCAAGGGTGAACAGGACTTGTTGGGTAGGAGATGGTAGATCATGGCCTCTGAATGCAGAGAAATTACTGTGGTGCCATGCACAGAACTTTCTTGAAATCTGCAATTCAGGACTTGATAGGAATCTGCCTTCTAGTTTGTAAGTTAAAATTGTACTTACAAAAGAGGCACCTGGAAATGGGGAGGTGTCAGGGGAAGCAGCAAGCCATGTGTGTTTCTGTTGACTTCCATGAACTTTTCCTGGGTAATGAAGAAGCTCTGTGTGCTGGAGAAACCAGGAAACAAAATCCTTTCTTCTCACAATGTCTCTCAAGCAGCCTCTATTGACAAAGTTTAGCACTGTGCCAACTGACAAAGAAAAATAGTAAAGGGCCCAGATCTACTTTCACAGATCAGAAAAAAAGGATGAATATAAAACTAAAGGGAAGGAATCAATAACTGGCAGATGAATAACATCACATTTAGTAAAATAATAAGATAATTAATGATATGTTACAGATAAATAACTATAGTCAGTTTCATTTATATAAATGTGAATAGCCAAAAGAATAAAACAAATATATCCATATATGGTAAAAATGTGAAAAGGAAAGATAGACACAAAATTTTAGTTTCTAAGAGAGAAAGGATATAAGTGAGGACATATAATCACTAAAGGGCTTCCAAGTTATTAATCTCACTTTTTCCCTTAAGTTAGCTGGCAGATGAAGAAGCATTCACACATTTATGATTCTTCATAACTATATAACTATATAGATTTGTGTATATATATATATATATACACACTTATATATATGTGTATATATATATATAGTTTATATGTACCCCAACTTATATGACTTTAAGTTATATAAATATATTTGATAGTTTTGTAACTATCCGTATATTTTGTATACATATTTTAAAACACATTTATGTATTATGTTTTATATACAACTAGCATGTAGTTATTATTCAATAACATGCTCACCACATTATAGGAACTTGATAACCACTTTATCCTTTCTCTTTCTGTGTTGCTTACTGACTTAAAGCCTTTCCTAGGAACACAGACAAGTGCAACCTGTGTATTAGGTATGCTGGGCACATGGATAGGCTCAATTCTTATCTACATGGTCACATCATAATAATCTCCTTTATTATAACTGTGACAATAACCTTTGTTAACTTGTGTTCTATTAGTCATTTGGTGACCTATTATGTGCTATATATTGTCTCAGAAAGTTCATGCTTACAGTAAATTCAATATGCAAAATTAAAATATGGTAGCAATAGATTTCATTTTATAGGTACAGAAATTGAATAACTGAGGTAAAAATGAAACCACTCCACACTAGTGTTAATAAATATCTAGAATCATTTTTTTTTAATTATAAAAAAGCCTGGTTAAGAAAACCCCTGTGCTTTTTAAATTCCTCTTACTATGATTATGCTAATTTTTAGGATTTGGTCAAGTTAAAATTACCAACAGGTCTTTTCCGTGGTCTCCATCCCTCTTTTTCCTCTTGTCTCAGGCTGCCACAGTAGCTATTTCCAATACCATATAACATAACCCCAGTCCTCACATGCGAGTTACATTCAGCTCTGCTTTGATATTAGAAACTCAAATCAGAAATGTGACTGCTTTTTATAGTCACTATTGTCTGTACCTCATTTAAACTAGGCTGTTCCAGTGCCTTTTAATTATTATTAGCAAGATAGGATGGTATTGATTTCTTCATTGAAGAAGTAGGATAACTCTCTTTGCTTATCTACTTTGATACCTACTTTGCTTCCAGATAAACAGAAATATATAATACTTAGAAGACCATGATAATGGAAGAAGAGATATCAACAAATAAGAGATTCCAGCAAAAATTAGGAGACCAGAAACTACATGGGGATATGGTACCTGTGTAGTGGAAGTTGCCTCATAAGAGAAGGTAAAAGATTTCATGATGAGAAATGAATGGATTTGACTTGTAAAACCCAAGGGATTCAGAAGATATATTGGCACAAATCAAGAAGAGGTCATAAGGAAACCATAAATCACAGTACACATTTTGGTGAATATTGCTTGAAAGTGGATATATGAGAAATTTTCACTTTCCTGTTACCCTTTTCATTGAAAAAAGCACTCAAACATAAGTACCTACCTTCAGAGCAGAAACCCAAATAAATATTTCCTAGAAAAAGTGACCTGTGGTACTGTGGATTCAGGACACCTTGTAATAGTGAAGGACAGAAGTGAGATGTGGAACTTAAACATGAAAGTGAATTGGAGTTCACTCTATGGTAACACAGAGTTACCATATGCTTAAGTAATTCCACTTCTAAGTATATACTTAAGAGAATTCAAAACATAGGTTTAAAAGCAAGCTTATACATTAATGTTCATAACATCATTATTTATTATAGTCAAAAATTGGAAACAACCCAATGTCCATCAAATGAAAAATGAATAAATAAAATTTCAATATACAATGAAATATTATTCAGCCATGTAACGAAATGCTAATGTATGATATAACATTAAGGAACCTTGAAAACAATATGGTAAGTGAAAGAAATGAAGGCATGGAAAACCACATGATGTATAATTTCATTTATATAAAATGTCTGAATAGACAAATCCATAGGGACAGAAAATGGATTAGTAATTTTCAGGGGTTACGTCTAAAAGAAATTTGGAATGATTTCTCAGAAGTATAGAATTACTTGATTGTTGTGATGGAAATGTTCTGAAATTATATTGTTCTGATGACAGCACAATATTTTAAATATACTAAAACTCACTAAAATAAATTATTAAATTATTTTTATAGAAATCACATTATCAGTTACTAATATTAACAGTAATGTTTTTAAATAATTATTTCTTATTTATTATGTTACTATGTTATTTTATATTGATTTTATTTCAGGTTTTGTCTTAAAAATTGCAAAAATGAAAAGACAAAAGGAAAGAAATTTCATATCCATTAGCAGTCTCGGCCCTGCTGCTTTATATTATCTTCGTATTTTTATTTTGACGATTTTTAATGTATCTAGGTGTGGATTTCTTAGAGTTGACATATTTAGAGTTTGTTGAGCTTCTTGTATTCCCAGAATAATATATTTTTTTTGTCAATTATGAGACATTTGCAGCCATTTGTTCTTCAGATATACTCCCAGCTCATTTCCTTCTCTTTTCTTCTGTGAAAAAAGAGATTATGCCTAAGTTGATACTTTCCATGGCTTCCCATAAGTCTCTAAAGATTTTTAATTTTTTACGTTTTTTTCTTTCTCTTCATCTGATTGCATAATTTCAATTAACCTATCTTTATGTTTGATGATGTCTTTTTCCACCTGCTTACATCTGCAATTCATCTCCTCTTATAATATTTTTTTTTATTTTGGATATTATACTTCTCAGCTCCAGAGTTTCTATCTGATAGAGCTGTCCTTTGTTATACATGGGAGATTGGTTCCAGGATCTTCTGAGTATACTAAAATCCATACATACTGTGGAAACTGTGTATACACAAAGACAGCCTTCCATATAAATGAGATTTTGCATCCCATAAATACTGTATTTTCAATCTGCATTACATTGAAAAAATTCACATATAAGTAGACCTGCTCAGTTCAAAGTCATGTTGTTCAAAAGTCAACTTGTATATATACTCTATATTATTGTTGTTATAGACAATGATCTTATTCTTTCCTTTAGTTTTAGTTTTTTGAACACGTTTAAAATAGTTCTTTTTAGAAAGTTCAGCATCTGTACTTCGGAGAAAGTTTCTTTTTGTTACTATATCTCTGCTTATGCTTCAGTTCTTGGAAATTCTCTGATTTTTTCATGGATAATAAAATTTTAAGAGGTCTTTACATCACCATATTTGCTGGCATCATCTAACAGTTTCTTATGCATGCAATGTGATAGAAAATATTATTCCTATTTTTACATTTATATTTTATTTATTTAACTCATTTCTACAATCATACATTGAATTTCATGTGTACAGAGACCTTGTATTTTGTGCCCAGTAATTAGCATCATGTCTGGACTCTTCTACTGATTATTTTTGTATTATCTTCACTGAAAAAATTACAGAAATGAATTGCATAGAAAGTAAAGCTTTATTATTTTCCCAGTATTTCATCATACATATAATTTTGAATTTGTTTAGAAATTTTAATATACATACAGACATACATACATGTCTATGTTTGAGAAAATTTTGGATACATGAATGGATCTGTCAGTCTTATTGTATTTCAATTTCATTTTTTCTTACTCATTATTTTCTTCTCAACAGAAACCATTCACTTCTTACATTGTAAAGTTTAAGATCATTCCATGTAAACAAACATGTCAAATGTGTACATAAATATGTAAACAAAATAACACAACTTTTATAATCTCTGTGTTTTTAATAAGGTGAGTCATGCTTATGTTGCCCACTTACATGCTTACATTTGTCAAAGTTTAGTTAATAATCATAAGACCCTTTAATTCTCAGTCCATTTGTTTGTACTTTTTAATTTCAGACTATTGTCATTAGTTTATGCAACAAACATATATTCAGTATTGACTGTATGCCAGACCCTGTGGTAGATGCTATACAAACAGGGCAATTGGGAAATGATGGTTCTTCCTTCATAAAGCTTAATTTCTAGAGGAAGGGCAATAGGCAAATAAACAAATATAACATGGATAAATAGTTTCAGAGAGTCATAAGTCCTTGGCAGAAATATAGACTAGGATAAAGATGAGAGAGTGATAGGAGAGGGGCTACTTTAGATAAGATAGGAAAGATCTCTCGGAGAAAGTAAACATTTAAATAGAGACCTTAATTAAGTGAAGTTTAAAGCTATGAAATATTCTTGAGTGAGTATATACCAAGTCAGAGTTCCAAATACAGAGGAGACTCTCTGATTAGATGATCCAATATGGTTTTGGCTGTAGGCAAAATATCCAAATAAAAGGTCCTTAGAAAGCTAGGATGTTTGTTATGTCTCAACCAAATAGTTCAGAGTACAATGGTTCCAGAATTGGCTTATCTCCCCCAAATACCCTCATAAACTGAAGGCCTTTGCATCTTTTAGAATCTGTCATTGTGGATGGATGGTGTGTCTTCCTTAGGATGCCAGCATGGTGGCTGCATCTCTAGACAAAGCATACAGGTACACCAGACCTAGCAAAGAATGGAGGCATTGCTTCCCATGACTTTTCCTTTTCAGGAAAGGAAGGCCTTATAAACTTCCAATTGCAAATTTCCTCTTACATCCTACTGGCCAGGACTAGAACCCAGTACTTTTCCTTAGATGAGAAGGAGATGGCTATGTTATTAAGGATCTGATATGTTTTATATGTTTAGCCCTTCTAGTAGCAAATGGACTCTACAAGCAGCTAAGAAGTTTGTGAGTGTGTGCATGTGTGTGTTTTAGTGTGTGTGTGTGTGTGTGTGTGTGTATAACTACTCGGTAACCAGCAACAATGTCAGTCACAATGAAAATGAAATATATGCATTTATTTCTAGAGCTCTAGAAAACCTTAGAAACCATCTATAATCAACCTTAGAAATCCTACAGCCTTCATTTAACAGCTGAAAAACCAAAACTTAGATTGAATAAATCGCTTAACTGAGAAAATTAAGGACTCTTAAGTGAGAATGACTTCAACTGAACCCTGTTGTTTCCAGGAGTTAAAATTTTTTTAAAAAGTAAGACTATAACTTAAGAGCAAATTTCCCTCAAAGGGCAAGAAAGCAATTGTTTACGTTATTCTATTATTACAACTTCCATGATTATCGCAATTGTCAATGATAATTTCTAAAGCTGATAATAGACCGGGCAAAGTGGCTCATTCTTGTAATCCCAACACTTTGGGAGGCCAAGGCGGGCTGATCACTTGAGGTCAGGAGTTCAAGATCAGCTTAGCCAACATGGTGAAACCCGGTCCCTACTAAAAATATAAAAATTAGCTGGGTGTGGTGGCACATGCCTGTAATCCCAGCTACTAAGGAGGCTGAGGTAGGTGAATCGCCTGAACCTGGGAGATGGAGGCTGCAGTGAGCTGAGATCACACCACTGCACTCCATCCTGGACAACAGAGCAAGACTACATCTCATAATAAATAAATAAGTAAAATAAAATAAAGCTGCTAATAAATAAGTAAAATAAATAACAAGTAAAATATTGATGACAAAAACGTATGCAAGTGTTATTTTTCATTTCTCGATTTCATCTTAATATAACTTGTTAGTATATAAGGGTTCAGTAAATAATACTAAATAGAAATAATAATAATAAAATAAGTCTTGTGGAGATCCAGAGTGGAATTTTGGTAGCTTAGGATCAAAGGGGACTAACACAAAATATTCACAGACCAACTACAAAGAGTTTTATTTCATTTAGGTGCAATCTGATTTAAATACATAAAAAAGTATACATTTAGGCCAATATTCATATTCTAAATGTCTGGATGTCTGGAATTATATTGATCTAGCATTACCCAAATCATGAAAGCATTAATGCAGTACATAAATAAGGAGCCATTAAGCGATCATTTTAGTATGGAATGAGTAGTACAATAATGATTTTGCATGAGCATCTGATAGTCTCTCTGTTCTCCCTGGAAACTCCTTGCTGGTGGAGTATTTCTGGTATGAAGGAAAATATATTCTGGTAATCAGGTGTAAGCAGTAAGGTCTTGATGAAACATTTTCACAGAGAGACTAAAGATGAAGACTGAACATTTCAGGTTAGACTTTTAGGTAAATGTTTAATCTATTTTTAATGTGGATCACAAGTATAATGCATTGCTGGCTTTTTTAAATAACTCACTCTCTACAAAAACATTTTTTCTGTAGTTACAAGCATCTAAGCTTAAAGATGAAAAATCTGTCTTAGACTCATCTTTTTTAGGTCCTTTGCTTAACTAAACATGCAGAAAGACAGGCAAAATTAAATTTATTTCTTCATTCCACCATTTCAACATGCATCATTTTTTCAATCATACTTTTGACATTCACTCTCATCTATGTGCATGAGGATATTTTGATCTGGGATATAGACATTGAGGGGAAAAATAAAACCAAAGAAATAGCAGTCCATGCCTTCAACTAGCTCATAATCACTGAAATTGATTCTTGTGCCTTAATGGGCACTGGAATCAGCATGGCAGCAGAGGGCAGGACAGTGTCTCAGATGAAAATTTAAGAAAGCTTCCTGGAGAATATGATATCTGAATGTGAGTAAAGCTTAGCTAAGTGTGAGGCAGGCAGGAAGTAGGGAAGACTCCTGGTGAAGAGAGAAACAGACATATAACAGTTTCTTGCACGTGGAGGAAAGTGAACCATCTCACTGGCCCATCAACGGCACCTCCCCACACCTGGCCACACACAGAACCCCTTTTAGACAACAGTTTACAGTCTAAAATTGAAACTGTCATTCTAAATTACAAATTACATTGTAAATCCTAGTCCATGCTGAAGGATCCAGAAATCCCATCCGAGAGGGGGATTAGAGTGGAAAACAAAACATGGGCGTATGATGGAAAGTCCATCTGACCAAGGGCAGGGCATGTAAAGTCCTCAGAGAGACGCTCTGCTCCCCAGAGCACGCGCGCCGATTAAACGAAAGCTGAGCGTGGGTGTGGGATCATCAGTTAAGAAACAAGCAAGGGAGGAGCTGACAGCCTGCACTGAGTAATGACATGCAGACCAGTGAGAAGTTGCAGGTTGCGCCCATGCTGCCAGGCCAGGTTGCATCTTCTTTTGATGTAGTGCTGCTTCTTCAAAAGCTGAACTGTTTTTAAAGAACTATATTGGTGGCAAAAGCAATAGGTGGCTATTTGACACAGATTTCGGGATGTTAATGTGCCTAGTATAATGCTTTACCCCAGAACAAACATACCAAGATAGGTTGCTTACTAAGTGGTATCATAACATAATTTTTGAAACCCTTCTTCCTCTAAAATCACTTAATGTTCCTTTCAGTCAAGATATTAGCAAGCTCTGTTATACTTCAGATGCCAACTGAGGACAACATTTAAAAATGTTGTCCCTGTTAAAGACTTTAACGTGATTGTCTTTCTCTCTCACGTCTCTTTCTCTCTCCAACCCTTTCTTCTTTTTCTTCTATTTTTCCCCTTCCTTCTCCCTTTTTCCTCCTTTTTTCTTCCTCCTCCTTCTCCACTCCTTCTTCCTCTGTCTCTCCATAATCCTCACCTCCTCCTCCTCTTTTTCATACTCCTCCCCTATTCCCTTCCTTCATTCTCCTACTCCCCTCCTCTTCTCCTCTTCTTCCTCTTCCTCCTTGTATTAGTCCATTTTCTGCTGCTGATAAAGACATACCTGAGACTGGGTAATTTTTAAATGAAAAGAGGTTTAATGGACTCACAGTTCCACGTGGCTGGAGAGACCTCACAATTATGGCAGAAGGTGAAAGGCAAGTCATTGCAGCAGGCAAGAGAAAACAGGAGCAAAGTGAAAGGGATTTCCCCTTATAAAACGGATGAACCTGGAAACCATCATTCTCAGCAAACTGACAAAAGAGCAGAAGATCAAACACTGCATGTTCTCACTCATAGGCAGGTGTTGAACAATGAGAACACATGGACACAGGGAGGGGAGGGGAGCACTACGCTCTGGGGTCTGTTGGGGGGAAATAGGGGAGGGTCAGTGGGGGGTGGGGAGTTGGGGAGAGATAGCATGGGGAGAGATGCCAGATGTAGGTGATGGGGAGGAAGGCAGCAAATCACACTTCCACGTGTGTACATATGCAACAATCCTGCATGTTCTTCACATATACCCCAAAACCTAAAATGCAATAAAATGAATAAATAAATAAATAAACATCAGATCTCATGAGACTTATTCACTACCATGAGGATAGTATGGAGGAAATTGCCCACATGATTCTATTATCTCCCACCAGGTCACTCCCACAACACTTGAGAATGATGGGAGCAACATTCAAGATGAAATTTGGGTGAGGTCACAGTCAAACCCTATCACACCTCTTTTTCTTCCTTGCACTGCCCCTCCTCTTCCGTTCCTCCTCCTCACTCTCCTTTTCCTTCCAAATGGATTTGGCAGTACAGTGGTAAGTTTTCAAACAAAACAGAATTGCAATCATGAAAAGTCTTATTCAGAATATTTTGCCACCCAGGTACCTTCTACTGCCAATGAGTTGTAAGTTCCAGAAAAAGCAAAAATTGAGCGGCAAGGTAGATGAGTCTGGAAAATGACATAAAATCAAGGAATGAAGACACGATTATGGTATGAAAACCAGTAATAAAAATATAGAGCCTTTTCAGATTATAAAATAATATATCTTTTTCACAAAGTATAGTAGCAAAGTCAAGAAAGTAAATATGTATAGGTATACACTCATACTAACAACAATTCCAAATATAATTGATTCGTCCAAATCCTAGTAGGTTTTCTTCTGTATACAGTTTTTCATTGAATTCATGGTATCCATTAATTCAGTGCCTTGCTTTATGAATGAATCAATACAAGTAAAGCACATAGCACAATTTGTAGAACACGTAAATGCTATACAACTACTTCCTCTGACTAGAATTTATGTTGGGCCGAGCTCTGACTTTACATAAAATCACTCATTTGACCCTCACAAGAATCATTTAAAGTAGGCTCTATGATTGTCTCATTTTTGAAATGATGAAACTGAAGTGCAGAGAAATTGACTTCCCTAATAACACACCATAGACTTGTGATGGAATCAGAACATTAAGCAATGCACTGAGTTTCCACATGCGGAGTTCTTAACCTCTGCACTGTTTTGGGAGATTGCAGCAAATAAGAGGGACACCAAAGCTGTGGTTACCATTGATTTTTCCTTTCTAGTGTTCTAAATTCTTCTTTGTGTTGCAGCAGGTCGGTTTTCTCCAGGCAGCTATTATTCTGCTTTGTGTGAGACTTGATGAGACTGCCAATGTAGATGTCATTAGGTAAGAGTAGAGCAGGCATCCACAAGCTACCAAATTGTCATGGGTTCGCTCTTTCCATCAGGTGGTGTAGGGAGTTCCATCAACAGATGTGGCACAGGAGAGACTTCCTTCATCGCATGTTTTTCACTAGTGTCGGGACTGAGAGCTTTTATTTAACTATCACATAATAAACCCTTCAAGAGTTTCCAGGTTGTTTACGGTTTGTCAGACATTGAATATGCTTTATGTATTTGATCTGAAATAAAATTCAGAGTTCTGTAGTGCAAAGTTCCTCATGCTAATTTCACAGAGGAAGAAATGGAGGCCCTTAGAGGGTAACATGCTCAAATATGGGTTGAAAGCAAATGGAAGAGTCAAGATTTAAAGCATATATGTCTCTTGTCATTCTGTTCTTCTACCCTGCCCACCATTCACGATATGAGAACAATTCTGCCCTGGGTATCAAAGTGGAAATACAGCCACAAACTGTGTGATTCCTGCTGTCACCAAATGAAAAGAGACAAGAAAGCCTACACCCATGAAAATGCAAATGGTATGAAGTATCTGGGAGTATAAACGCTAAACACGTCATACAAAGATAAGATACAGAGTGAAGAGGATTGTAGAGTTGCTAAGGTTTGTCCTCTAGCTGCAAAATTTATTGCTTTTTTTTTTTTTAAATAACTGAAGAATCTTACCAGCAAACCACTTTAGCACATTAGAAAGTATGTTCACCTTCTTTAATTCATCCAGCACATGGGTTTGCCAAGGGTGAATCCTAGACCAGCAGCAAGGGTGGCACTTAAGAACACTTTATAAATGGAAATGTTCAGACCCCACCACAGACCTATTGAGTGAAGACTTCTAGAGTGAGGCTCAGATCTTGCCACATTTTCATAATTTACTACTCTTTGTCCAACCCAGTATGAAGCTTTCAGCCCTAATTACTTCTGTGAGTCTTTGTTTTTCTCGTGAGGGTTCTCATGCCTGTGTAAAAATCACTATATCAAATCTGTACCTTTTTACCTTGTTAAAAAATCATCTCCCCAGGTGATTCTGATGCATGTTCAAGTTTGAGAACCACTGGTTGAATTCAGGAGACTGTGAACGTTTTCTGTAAAAAGCTAGAGATGAAATAGTTTAGTCCTCGGGAGCCATGTCTTCATGTGGTCTTGTCCCAACTGCTCAGCTCTGCTGTAGTTGTGTGACAGCAGCCATGGCAAGTACATACATGAGTGATCACGACCGTTTACATCAAACTTTCTTCAGGGACTCTGAGATTTACATTTCAAATAAGTTTCATATGTCACAGTGTACTATTCTTCTTTTGATTTCTTTCAACTATTAATAAGAAGCATATTTTAGCTTTTGGGTTGTGCAGAAACAGGTGGCAACTGAGTATGGCCTCATCACTTGCCAACTGTGTTGTAGTGTCTAGAAACAGCATGGCATTTTATTCCAGCAGGGTTTCTATTGCACATCTCAGCTCTGCCATGCACATATTATTAGCTCTGAACCTTGGAAACCTGTCTGATTGGAAACATCAAGCCTAGTTACATCGCCTATAAAATGGAGTTAATAATCTTTTCTCATAGGATTTTTTGAGACATAGATGTTGAAACAAAACAAAAATCCTTGAACAGATTAGGCGCTCAGTACATGTGAGTCCTCTATAGCGTTTTCATAATCTTTCCTTTTGCAAGTAAAATGCTGCAAACATAAAGTACGTTCTTATGACATGGCATTTGTCCAGAACAGCAGTGACTCTTGAAAAACGTTCTCCCTGACAAGGAATCTCAGAAGCAACTCCCTTGCAGAGGCAGCACTCCACCTTCCCTCAGCAGCCTGTGGGCTGATCCAAAGTTTAGAGGACTAGATATCCACGCTAAACCCAGATGTCAGACTACAGCCTCTTTAGTGGTGACTAGGAAAAGAACAAGATAGTTCCAATTAAAAAACAGAAGGAGTAAAGCCATTTTTCCCTCCTTTCAAACCACAACACCTCCAAGCAAACAGGTCTGCATTTTGGAATGGATAACTGTGGATAATTTTCACACCTGCAAATAGAGTTAGGTAGGTGTGAGCTGGTCACCTGTGCCGAAGGTAAAGAATTAGCACCCAGTGGAGCAGCTGGGCACACAGAAGTGCCCACTGTCTATATATTGTTTGATTGGCTACTTATTTGCCAAAGAAAATATCCTGGTGAGTTGCTAATTATCACAAGCTTAGCCCTTGGCAAAACTGAATATAGCGGAGTGTGTCTTTCATACTCCCATCCAAGCAGTATGTATGCCATCTGTTTTAAGCAACCTCTGTTGCATCCAGAGTAGAAACAAAAATGAGTTCTTTGGGGCTATTTATTCATTTTGCAGCTTGACACTATTTCTATTACTAGTTTACCAAGGGAGGTTTTGTAAACAATATACCATGCTAAGAGCAGAAGCTAATATCAGACACTACATATTTGCTGTGTGACCTTAAACAAGTAACTTAATGATCTGACATTTTCTTCATTTTTAAAAGTAGTAAGACTAAGGCTCAGAGGAGTGAAGTGAAATGGTGCTGGAACATGTTTGAGAAGAGGCGCAGCCAGCCTCTGGTGCTGGAGCCGGCTCCCAGGGCTCCCAGAAAGCACACTTCCCAAATTCACCCCCTGTGCAGGCACATTGGAAGCTTGAAATCAGACACATGTTTGTACTCACATACAAACACAGAGGGTTTTTCAGTCAGGGCTTTTTTTAGAAAAATGATTGATTGGTTGGTTTGTTCGTTGTTGGTTGATTGAGAACTGATTCTTAAACGCATATTAGCACACCACTGCCCCCTTTAAAACCCGTCCCAGGTGATTACCTGCACTGTGCTCCTCCACGTGGAAAGAAGAGTTTTGTGCCTGACATTCAAGGCTTTAACCAGAAGTTAGAGGGAGATACGTTCAGGAAAAGGGACTTTATTGGCATTATGGTGGTGTTGCACTTTAGGGCTCCATTTAATAATAAAGCTCAACACTTAAAGAGGATGATCATGACACAACAAAGTTGGAGACAAAGTTAACAAAGCCTGCCTGTACATAAAGATGGAGCACCTATTAATTCATATACCTTGTTTGAGCAGAAGCTTGATGGTGTGGGGAAGGAGACAGATTTATTGAGTAAAAAGGAAAATGTATTGAGAAAATCTCCGATTGGCAAGTATTCTATTAAGGCAGAATTTTAAGAAGTGGGAGAGATCTTCTCACTGTTTTTCAGATACATTTGGTGGTCCTTGCTTGGCTGGAGGGCCATGAGTGAAGAATCTGAGGACATTTTCAAAGATAAAGGCTCATGTAACTTTAGGGGAGGAGATTTTTCTGAGGAGCTCTATTTTGTGGTCAAAGTGTCATAATGGTGCTAATGGCATTTGGCTGCCATAGAAGGAATTCTCAGAGAAAATAATCTTTTGTAATAAATGTCAGATAATTTATTAAGCTAAATAGACTATACATTTGGATAAAAATAAATGGCAAGGTCTTCTTGGAATCCTAGCAAAATTTTGTGGATTTAAGTTAACCAGACTGGATAAGAGCATGCTTTCATAAAAATCAAAATCTTATAATTATGGAAACTTCGAATCAATATTGGTGTACATTAAAATAATGTTCATTAATTTACATACTCTATTCGCTAACTCTGTACAGAAGCGGGGCAAATATTTTCACTTTGTAAATAAATTATTAATGCTTAAATAATCATTTCATATCACTTTGCCAAATATTTAGAATAATCCAGAGCATTTAAAAAGACTTTTCTGAGCAGAAGATTTGTGGCTCAGTTTGAATACCTCAGTGACAGAAAGCTCAATACTTCAGAAAACAAAAGTATTTTTTTTCTATTCCAGCTCTATTGAGGCATAATTGGCAATCTTCAATGTGCATGGCATGATTATATGTGTATGTATATATATGCGTGTGTGTACTTGTAATGATTACAATAAATTTATCAACAAGTTTATCACATTTATCCTGTGTGTGTGTGTGTGTGTGTGTGTGTGTGTGTGTGTGTGGTGGATTCTTGCAATTTACTCTCTTAGAAATTTTCAAATAAACAATATATTGTTTTTTGCTATACTGACCATGCTATACAGTAAATGCCAGAACTTATTCACCTTTAAATGAAAGTTTGTAGTTTTGGCTAACTTCTTCTCCACATAACCCGCCCCCTGGAACTCACTATTTTTCTCGCAAAGCAAAACAGTTTGGGTGTTAGAGAATCCTTCCTATATTTCAACCAAGATCTCCCTCTGTTGTTCTCCAATCCATGGCCTACATGTCAGCCCCTAGAACAATGCAGCTTCCTTCTCATAGTCAGCCTTCAGTTCATGTGGGCAGGCAGCTATTGATTGCCTCCAGCTCCTCTGTGTGATAAGCACTCTCAGCTCTCCCTACGCCCAAATTAAAACCTGCATTAGGAGACTTCTCAGACTTCACTCTGACCTCCAGGGCGGAGCAGCAATATGTTAACATTTCTCTGAATAAGAGGACACAATATTATAGCGTGGACTGGGCAATACTGACGATAGTAAGAAAGATATGCTTATGATATCTTAAAATTGTTAATATTAATCGTCAAGACAAGGGAAATACTCAAAGTTGACATCTGTTACTCAACAATTCTACTGTAAGCAAGCACGAATACCAAGTCAGATGGCTGCCTCGGCCACAGATTTGTTTTCTTTCCCATTTTTCTGTAATGACATTAGAGAGCTCAAAATTATATGACCTGAATATCTAAAAGAGAAGCTGAAATTAATTTATTCTTGTCTTTTCCCTGAATTTTAGAACATCTCATTTTCTAGAATCAAAATCTAACTCACTAAAAATTTGAATTACCACATGATCCAATAATCCCGCTTCTGGGCATATATATCAAAGAATTGAAAGCAAGGTCTTAAAGAGATATGTATACACCCATATTCATAGGAACATTATTATTCACTAAAAATTAAAAGCCAATGAAGTGTCCATGGATGGATAGATGGACAGACAAGATGTGATCCATATATAAAATGGAATATTATTCAGCCTTAAAAAGAAAGGAAATAAAGACATATACTACGACATGAGTGAAACTTGTGGACAGTATGCCAAGTGAAATAAGCTAGTCACAAAAGAAAAAATACCATACGTTTCCACTCATATGACATACTTAACATAGTGAAATTCACGGAAACAGAAAGTAGTATGGTGATTGTCAGGGGCTAGGGAAGAGAGAACAATGAAGAGTTTTTAAACAGCTGCAGAGGTCCAGCTTTGCAAGATGAAAAGAGTTCCGGAGCGGGACTGTGGTGACAGTTGCACCACGGTGTGAATGTACTGTGTCGTGTATATGTTACTACAATTTTTAAAATGTGTCAGAGACACTGTTTTTAATGGGAGGACACTTAATGCAAATTATTTGAACATATAGGATCCGTATCTTAGCTCCACCTGGACTCCTCCCTCTGCATTAGCAAAGCTGCCTGTAACTGATGCCTCTCCAATGGCACTACTTTGTCTGTGCCTTTCCGTATCTCTGCCCTAATGAACTATACAGTATGGCATGAGGGCTTCTTGGTGGCTTTGATCTCCTTTGAGCAGAGAGTTAAAATACTCGCAGACCAGGTTTAAAAGTCAAACAAAGGCCGGG
>NW_016107482.1:3368868-3406524 GCF_001604975.1 Cebus imitator | reverse complement strand
CACGTGCCTGTAATCCTAGCTACTCAGGAGGCTGAGGCAGGAGAATTGCCTGAACCCAGGAGGCGGAGGTTGCGGTGAGCCGAGATCGCGCCATTGCACTCCAGCCTGGGTAACGTGAGTGAAACTCCGTCTCAAAAAAAAAAAAGTCAAATAAAAAGTTACTTCCTGATTTTGAAATCACATGCTAGGTTTGAAGAAAAATAGTATGACTTTTATTTATTCATTATTTTATTCACTTTGACATAGATTGTCTTTCCTTCAATAATTCAATCTGATAATTTATTTAAAGAGTATAATTCAGATATTAAAACACTAAAGCAAAAAATCCTCCAGAGTTCAAGCCATGAGCAAGTACAGTTCTATCTTTTTGCAGAGAGAAATATTCATTGAATATTTATGTCCTTGTATTTTTGTTTAAAATTTGTAGGTATATTTTGTATGTATTTAAATGTTAGATATTTGTCAGATGGAGAATGCTGTGTAAAAAATAATAAATACAAATCAAGTTCTATTAATCCCCAAATGTAAAGTTATAAGTATTTGCTTTCATTTGCAATACATATTAAGTCTAATTCCCCCAATAAAATACTAAATATAAATTGCTTTCCGATTTGCTAATGTTACACGAAGTTTTAAGTTACTAAATGAAGACAGTCTCTTTTTCTCTAAATAGCAAATAATATGATTAAATAAAGTTAACAAAATAGCATACAAAGATACAATATGTATCTTGATAAGATTTTAAATAACGTTTTGTATAATATATTCATTTTGTAATGTACTTACTTTATTGTTTTCTGTTTATTTTGTATAAATATTTTGTTGCTTTGTTAGGTAATTACAGTATGCATCATGATTTCTAAACACAGGCATTAATTAATTCTCTGTGAACTCAAACATTGTTTCTAGTATTAAAGATTTATGAGGAATTCTCTATCTTATGATAAGGGCTGTATTATCAAAAAAATTCTTTATGAAGAAACAAAGACAATTAACTATTTATTTATCCATATTTGACCTACTTTCTGAATAGGAATCCTCACCAAGTACTTTGTGGTCTTTTAGGTGGTGGTCTTGAACGTCAGCATGTTGCACTTCAAAGAGTTGCAAGTTTGTTTAGAAGGGGAGAAAATACATATTTCGTCTTTGTTGACCATATTGTCTGTGTTTCAATTACTAAGTTCTGTCACTGTTTCATGAAGGAAGCAATGAACAATACATAAATGCACGGAAGTGGCTGTGTTGAATGAAATTTTATTTATGAAAATGGAAGTTTAGATTTTATATAATTTTCATGTATCCTAAATATTATTCTTTTTATTTTTTTAAACATAAAAAACTATTTATTCAAAAATAAGCTAGATTGCATGATGGTATTAAGAGCAATGATAACAGTGATTGATACGATTTTTTTGGTAGGTAGCATAATGGTCTCATTAATCAACTAGGGTCCTTTTTATGTTTACAGCCAGTGTTCTCACAAAAACTCAGAACACAAGAGACATAAGTACTCCCATGATATTTAGTGGTCCCTAAGATGACATGACTATAAATCTCCGTAGGACATCCTGCAGTCAAGAGAGGAAGATACAATGTCTTCACCTTCTTTGAGGCTCCTATTTCCTATATGACAGACATGTGATACCTGACTCATGAAAGTAAGAATCAAAATTGCATATAGATAGATGAATAGATAAATAATTAATTAGAGAGACATTTAGACAGATAGATTAATGGGGAGGGAGAGCCTGGGCAAGCCTGGCATGTAAACACACCTAATGATAAATAATACTAGCAGTACTATAATTAATAGTCATGAATAATAATAAAATAATATGGTATTATTTCTGTATATACAGTAGATAGGGAGCCCTGAGGAAGCAATCCCAACTTGTAAACCATCCTTCAAGATTATTATACTAGACAGTATGTAGATGGGTCCAACCAATTTACGTCTGCAAGGGGTTTCCAGAGTCATGTATAAAAGGCTTTCTTCCTAATCAAAGAAAAAGTATAGAAATGCATGTTTTTTACAAGATCATGATCCAGGAGTAGGGGTGGCAGAGCCGTTGGGGATGGTGGGTAAGAAGACCATGGACCACTGTGAGTACAGTGGATCTATGATCCAGACTGTTCTCTGATTTATCTTTTGTACGTGTTTTTGAATGCAAGACTCATGAAATTAAAACTACATTCCTCTTTCATCTCTTAAGATTAAAGAGAACATAGATTAGAACTCTTTCATAGCCTATTTGCCAAAATGTTTCTTGTTTTCCTTGTTTCCAGTAAGTGAAAACATGAGGAAGGCAAGATGATGTTAAAAGCAAGCCAAATCAGAGCAATCATCTGTAGACACTGCAATGGGGCATCAGGAGCATCTTGATAAGTTTGGGCATTCTGCTCTTCACCCCAAGTGTTATCAGCAACAGGAAATCTCACAATATCTTATTAGCAAATACAAGAAAGAAAATGGCAGCCATCATTGAGCAGCCATAAAAAACCACGTAAGAAAATAGTCTATGTCTGAGAATCCCCAGAGCTCTTGAACTATTTCAGAAGTCTAGAGCCCATCTCCATTTTCAGTGAGGCAGTTTTTATTGGAAGCCAATTTTTAACACCACAACATAGGAAAACATAAATTATACACATGCGGAATTGTGGATGTTTAGACCAATCTGTTACAGAACAGAATGAAAGTCAAGACAAATAATGTTATTTTTCCAATGTTGCAGAAATAATTAGACTCAAACTGAAGTGACAAAAAAAAAAAACTGAGTGAATTTTCCTTCCTTCTTCTTTCTATTCCCAATATATTTGTCATTAAAATTTTGTTTCGTGTATTCTGTCTTAATTTTAGTACTGATTTTAGTACTAAAATGTATTGTGTCTTAATTTTAGTACTTCATTTTAGTACTCTCTTTTCAGTTTCTCAATTATATCCTAAACAAACATACAGGAAAGTTGAATAAATCAGCCTAAATAAAAATAATAAGAATAAGCTTTATTTTATTTTTCACTGTTAAGGAAAACAAAAAACAAACAAACAAAAAAACTTGGGCTACTTAAAGCAGGACTGGGAAAGAGATTAATTAACATGGAGTCTAATAATAGCTATTTTTCTTTTGACATTTAAGATAAAACTGAAGGCCATAAACTTATATAATGGAAGAAAGGATTCTTCCTCGTGATAAATGACAGTATGCTATAGAAAAGTAATATAATAATGTTATGTTGTTGTGTTTGTTTTGTAATGCCTGGATAGTTTCTGAATAGAGGAAGAATATCTCCGGTCTAGTAATTTCTTCATGATTATCTTTTAGCCTTCCAATGACCCAACAGAGAACTAGGACCATATGGCTCATGAGAGCAAATAATTAATGACCTATGTAAATTGCTAATTTCCTCCTTATAAATTTAAGCAAATCGATGTTGGTATTTTTCATCTTGGAAAATAGAGCAAGTCTTAGTTTATCTCATTGGTAAACTCTATATGGACAGATTTAGGGATAATTCAGCCTACACTATAGTGAGACAGCCAGATATAAAGGGGTCCCTGGAGAAACTCAGATCAGCGTGCACATTGGGAAGTGTGTGCACTGGGGTGGAGACTTGGGAAGCTAGCATCTTTTGCAGGGGGAGGAGCCTGGCCTCTCCTGCTCTGTGGGTAACCAGGGATTCAATCTGTGAGGAAGGAAGCCTACTTGCGGGACTCCAGCTTTGCTGGGATTCCATTTCCCTTTTTCTTTTAACCTTTTCACCCAATAAGCCCTGTTCTTCTCACCCTTCAAAGTGCCTGCGAGCCTAATCTTTCATGGTTGTGTAATAAAACCAGGCTTTTAACTGAACTAAGAAGAGAGTCCTGCAGCAATAGTAATTAATCTTTCAAAATATTTCATACTTAATCTATTTGGTCTACAATAGAGATCCCCAAATAGTCTTCAAAGTCTCATCTCTTTAGGCTCAGTTTAGAGGAATGATGTTTTAAAATATTTTAGTTAATTAATTATGAAGATAGATAGTGTTTAAAGATGTACAATACAGTAATATAAGAGATATTCACATTACAAATTTGTGAAACTAGAGTATCAAACACGACAAAAGCACTTTGGAATAATTTTCTTTGCCATAGAACTTATTATTTAGAAATTATTATTTCATTATTATTTAAAACTTACACATTTTGATAATAAGCATATCAAATAAAATGTAAAGGAAATGTTAACTTTTATTAAACCAAAAAGCGCTCTTAACATCTATTCATCTTGTGCTTCAGTACAATTAAATGCAATTTGTGGATTGAATCATTCTGAGAAAAATAGGAAAAGCATGAATCCCTTTTAAAAATGTGATAACTACTTTCTTCTAAATAGTTAAGTCATAATAGAGAAAATGTCCTGATGCAATTCTGAAAAAGCATTACTAAGAGCTAAGAAAATTGTGTTCTCATTGTGATCTGTTGTGTGGAGTAAGGGAAGGACAGTAGGCAGGTGGGGAGGTCTGGGAGGGATAACACGGGGAGAAATGCCAGATGTAGGTGACAGGGGGATGGAGGCAGCAAACCACATTGCCATGTGTGTGCCTATGCAACAATCCTTCATGATCTGTACATGTACCCCAGAACCTAAAGTACAATTAAAAAATAAAGAAAGAAAGAAACTAAGAAAATTGACTTTAATTTCGAAGAATCTACTTATGCCGAGATTGATATAAATCACATGTTAAAATTAACTGACAAAGAATTGAAAGAAGATATCATAAGAGTTTCAACAATGATGACAAATTATGTAGAAACTAATGAAAAACATTAAATATCCATAAAGAAAGGAAAGTATAAAAAAGATTCAAATGGAAATTATGGAAGTGAAAATAAAACAACAAAATATTCCCAGAACCAATACAAGACTTCAGCAAGATGTCAGGATACAGGATAGTGGATTAATTTTAAAAATTTAATTCCTATATGCTAAAAATGAGCATGCAGAAATAAAAATTTTAACACATCATAATATTTATAATTGGTAAAAAAATGCACTAGTCAGGCATACAATTAAGCATGCATAACAGAATGATAATGAAAGAAGTCAAATAAAACTTAAATTTAAAAAAATACCATGTTTATAGACTGAAGAGTCAACATAAAAAATATGTTAACTTGTCACAAATACATTTTAAACCACATTTACCAAAATTGCAACAATAATTTTTGTAGACATAGGCAAGTTTATTCTAAAACTAACATGAAAAAGCACAAATCTTAGAACAGTTCGAGCAATCTTATAAAGAATCAAGCAGGAAGAATTATTTTACCTACTATTAAAGTTTATTATCTAGCTACAGTCATCAGGGTGTTGTAGAATTGGAGGAAGGAGAGACAGAGATCAATTAAGCGGAAGAGAGGACCTAGAAATAAAACTGTATTTACTTTTATATATACACATATACGGATATACATATTCTCAGTTGATATTTGACAAAAAAGAAAAAGCAATTTGATGTAGGAAAAATGGGCTTTCAACAAATGGAACAGTTAGAAATTCATAAATCACACAAAAAAACCCCGTTTAACCAAAACCCCAGGTAGCTCACGTACTTCAAAGTAAAATGTAAACGTATAATATTTTAGAAAAAAAAAAATTTTTAGAATCTAGGGCTAGGGAAAGAGTTATTGGACTTAATACCAAAGGATAATCCTTAAAATGGAATATTGGTAAATTGGAACTCATTCAAATTAAAGGAGAAAAAAAGCAAAACATTCTCTGGCTATGGCAAAGCCTATTTGAAGAGGTTAAAAAGATCATTCTAGACTGTACAGATTGGAAGAAAATATTTGCAAATCAAATTCCTAAGAAAGCATTATTACTTATAATAAGAGCTCTTAACAGGACAATAATAAAACCAACCAATTAGAAAGTGAACAAAATATATAAACAAACTTTTTCCTGAAAAGAACTTATAAATGTCAAATAGACACAAGAAGTTGTTCAATTAGACATCAAACTGCAATGAGATATCACAGGAGAGTAATCAAAATGGCTGATATAAAATTGAAAAAAACATGACAACAGATGCTGGCAGGGATGCTTATAACTAGGTCATTCATACAATATCAGTGAAAATGTAAAATGGTAGAGCCACCCTGGAAAACTGCATGACAATTTCTCCTAAATATGTTATTATTATATGATCCAGAAATTTTACTTAAGGACATTTATCCAGGAGAAATGTAAACTCATGCTCATACAAAAACCTGTATCTGAATGTACATGAACGTTTTTTCCATAATAGCCTGAAGGTGAAATAACCCACTTAATCCTTCAAGAGATGAATAAAGCGTGGCACAACCTTATAATGGAATAAGACTTAGTGATACAAATGACAGAACTATACACAAATTCTCAACCTATGTGAATCTACAGAAATTATGCTGAGGTTTGTTTAAGCCAATTTTAAAAGGCTACATAACAGGTAGGTTGTGGGGATTGGGGTCGGGGTGGAGGTATGTAGTTATAAAACAGTAATGTGAGAATCCTTGTGAAAACAGAATTTTTTGCACATTGTGCAGTAGATACATTAATCTACAAACAAGATGAAAATCAAGAAAACTACACACAAACACATATGCATGCAGTGAGTACAAGGAAAACAGAGGAAATTGGAAAGAGATGGATGGATTGTACTGACATTAGCAACCTGACTGCGATATGGTACTATAGTTTTGCATGATGTTGCTATATTGTGCGTTGGAAGAAGCTGCTTAAAGGGCACACGAGATCTTTCAGTGTTATTTCTAATGAGTACATGAAAATCTATAATTAACTCACTTAAAATTTCTATTTATAAAAGTATATATTCCAGAAGAAAAACAAAGTAAATTCTTTTTCTTTGCAGTTCCGATGCATTTAGAAGTAAGATTAACACCTTACATTGTGTAGTCAAAGGAAAAATTTTTAAAGTGTGGTCAATATTCAAAATCAGATAATTAGAAAAATCCTACTCAAATGTATATACTTCATTGCTCAAAGGAATAATAATAATAATGGTTGCTTACAATAAGTAAGTAATTGTCTTATTTTTCTTTGCAACAGTGAGTTGGTATAGGTAGCTCTACCAGTATCATCATTTTACAAATAAGAGAAAAGAAATAAGGATAGAGTAAGTAGTTTCCCTGTGATAAAAACGAAGAAACAAAAAGCCCTAAAAAACCATTATATTTAAAAGTGGGATAAGTAAACATATAAGAATTCTCTACAACTGAAGCAGTCTCATAGCTATCACTCGAAACAGTGCCTTTTCAGTATGCAATCTTGATTTAACATTGTGCCTAATTCTGCAATTCAACCATTCTTAGAGGATGACTTAAACATTAGTTTTTTTTGTTGGTGATGGTACTGGGTTATTTAACTTCTATTTTAAGAGCAAGGTTACATGTGCAGGTTTGTGATATAGATAAACTGGTGTCATGGGCTTGTATTACAGGTTATTACATCACTTAGGTATTAAACCTCCTACCTACTGGTTATTTTTCCTGATCCTTCCCCTACTCTAACCCTCCATCCTCCAACAGACCCTGGTGTGTTATTCCTCTCTATGTGTCCACGTGTTCTCATCATTTAGCTCTCCCTTGTAAGTGGGAACATGTAATGTTTGGTGTTTTTGTTCTTACATTAGTTTGCTAAGGATAATGGCCTCCACTTCTATCCATGTCCCTGCAAAGGACATGATCTCATTCGTTTTTTATGGCTGCATAGTATTTCATGTGGTATATGTACCATATGTATTTTATCCAAGCTATCACTGATGGACATTTAGGTTGATTAGATGTCTTTGTTATTATGAATAGCTCTGCAATGAACATATATGTGCATGTGTGTTTATAATTGAATAATTTATATTTCTTTGAGTATATGTTGGGATTTTCTCAGGGTAGTTGGCAAAATATTAAGAGAAATATTAGGGAAAGTTATAAGATCATAGTCTCAAACCTTTTGGAAGGCTGAAAGGTTTTTATTAACTTATGGGATGGGCTGAAGGCAGCCAGTTTCTACATTAGATCATTAAGTCATAGGTCGTAGGGTGAAAATTAGGGATAATAAAAGTTTCCCCAGTTAAGTCTGTTTACCCCACATTCCTGTGTCTCTACTCTGTTTACTCACGTAAACTTTGCGCTGGATGGTTCTCTTGGTGGGGAGGTTGAAGGGGGATTACACGTTAATGGGTGTTTGCTCTGGGCCCAGGAACCAAAACCTTTTATCATTCATAAAACCACCCTTTTAACCATGTTAATTATCCACAAGCTTGTTGATTTAGAACCTCTGTTATTAAATCTATACTGAATAAATGTGAGGAGGAACAGGCAGTAGTCATCGGTTAGCTGCAATCGCCCTCTGAGAGCAGTTGATGAGCATCCCTAGCCCACTCAAATCACTGTGCTGGGGGTGTGAGTGTATTTCATTCATCTGTCACTGAGTCAGTATCTGTAGGACAGAACTTCTCGGTACTGATCAACGTCTCAGGTGTACACCAAGTAATGAGATTGCTGGATCGAAAGGTAGTTCTGTTAAACATTAGTTTTAATCTCTGTTTAGAAAGATATGGTATAGCCTCAACATTCAATATCAGTTTCTACATATGATGATCATGTTTTCACGGGAAATATTGTAAACAGGACAATGTTAAGTTATCCAATCCATAGAATGTTAATATTAGGCAACTAAAATACTTGCAATGTTTTATTATATCCTCTTTATGCAGAAAACTGAACAGCTTGAAATCATGTATTAATTTTCTTCTCTTTTTCTCTGCCATATCCAGTTGCCACCTCTCAAGCTACAAGGAAAATCTAATTGGACCACAGGAGCATGGCTACCTCTCACTGCCTTTTCACCCTCTTCACTTCCTCTTTTCTTTTCCTCTGGTTCATATATAACTGAAGTGGCAGCCAGCGTGAGATTGGTACCCAGAAAATACCATCCTGAAGGACAGCTGAGGGAGCATACAAATGAAGAGAGAGGTACAGAAGCTTAGAAGGAGGAGGAAAAAGTAGAAACCTGAGAAGAGGGCAGTAGTCACTGGGTTCTCCCCTAACCCAAGGCAACCTGATGGATCATTTTCCTACTATCTATATCAAGGGGAGGTGACTAGCATTATTTGCTGTGCATTTCTTTGTCAAATTGTGGTTCAAAGCAATTTATTAGCTATAGAAATCCACATCAAATACAAGTTGATAAAAACCAATAAGTGATTTTAAGAGCACTGGAATGATGTTATGAACAAATGGCACCGCAACTTATACAACTTAATAAATACTTATACTTTTTATTATCTGATTTTTATAGGAAAATTCAGGAAAATTATTTAACAGATTTTAAAACTGTAGGTAGAGTTATATGTTAATTATTTTACCATACTGATTGTTTAATTGCTTGGATGTCACCCCTGGGTTTTCTTTAATATTAAAACATTGACATAATTGTTAGGATTTGAATGTTAAGTAAGATAAATAATTGTTTATCACCATCAACTCTATTGTCTAGTATGATTTAAGCTCCTTGCAATATTCAGGCATTTAGCAAGGGACCAAAGGAAATCAGACCAAAAATAAATACACTCTGGGCAAATTAGAGAAAAAGCTGAGGGGTGCCGTGAGGAGGGGAAGGCTTGCACTGATGGTCTTGTGGGAGCAAGTGTTCAGGAGGCATTACTTAGACCTGGAGAGCAGGAAGGCGCAGGAGAAGAGGTGCCAAGGAAAATACAGTCAGAGACCAAAGCATCACTAAACCTATTCCACAGTGTTCCTGGAAAAATTTTATTTTGGCTTAGTTGTATGGTCTAAGTATTTGTTCCTATTCAAAACTATTCCACCTATGGAAGAAAAGGTGGAAATAATAATGGGGAGCATCAGTTTAGCTGGGCTTTGTGCCCGGCTTGTTGAGCAATAGAGCTAATACTTCTTCAGTGTAGGGAAATTGATGTTAGGCATATACATAAGCATGTGTTTGCATGCGTATATGCTTTTGCACGCACAGAGGGATAGTTAGACAGACACAGATAGATTTGTTAACATTAAAAACAAGCTCTAAAGTTTCTTAAAGAGGTTTAATCTGAGCCACTGTGAGTGACCATGGCTTGGGAAACTTAGTCTTAAGGAGTCCTGAGAAAATACACCCAAGATGGTCAGATTACCATTTGGTTTTATACATTTCAGGGAGCCAGGGGTTATGGACAAGCCATACATCAATTCATGAAGGCTACACATTGGTTTAGCCTGAAAAGGTAGGATATCTTGAAGCAGGGCTTTCAAGTTGCAGGTGGATTCAGAGATTCTTTGCTTTGCAGTTGGCTAAAGGAGTAAAGCTATGCCTAAAACTAAGTCTACAGAAAAGAATGTTTTAAATTAAGGCTGCTATGTAGCACAATTGATGACCTGAAGGAGTGAATTAACTCTTGCCTTGGGTGGCCTAGGATCTAGTTTATAATTTGCTATGCTATTTTCCAAAAAGTCTGCTTTGTCAGTCTTAGGATCTTTATTTTAACATGAACACTGGTCACTTGTTGTGTCTAAACCCCAAAACGGAGGTAGAATGAGGCATGTCTCACCAAACTTCCCACCATGGCCAGGAACTCAGTTTTTAAAGTTTCTCTGGAGTCTCCTTGGCCAAGAGCGTGTCCACTCAGTTAGTGGGGAACTTAGAATTTTATGTTTAGTTCACAGAGATATATAGACATAGAGATATAGGTATATGTAGATATCCTAACAGTGATAAAGCCTGTGGAAATAAAGTAGAGTGAAGTATTGAAGTTTACCTTAAGAAGGCTTAATCTGGCATACAGTGATGGAACTTGCCTGTGGGCAATTCTCACACACTGCTTTCTTAGCTGTAATCATTCTATCTCTTTGTATCTCACCTTCATTATTCCCTCAACTCCTATTAGAAAAAGTACACCCCATTGTCTTATTCTCACTAAAATTTTAAGGCTATCTCTAATTTTTGGTGACACACTTAAATTGTGTATAAAGTGTCAAATATCAGTGGTAATTTTTTGACAAAGTGACAAATTTTAAAGGCAGCAACACAAAAACAAAATTCAGAACAGTCAAGGTACTCAAAAACTCTGTATTCTAAGTGACTGAATATACAAATGGTCAGACTTGATGTCAAAATAGAGCTGTGACCCATAACCTGACACAAGCAGCCTAGGAAGCGAATCTCTTATCTACAGTAACCAGCCCAGAAAGCCAGTGTACTCCTTTAAGTTAGACTTGCAGGAAATCAGACCAGTATCTCTAATAATCAAGGAAGGCAAATAGTAACGCCTGTAACAATCAGCTGAAATAGCCAGAAATGGATTAATAACTGACAGCTTCCCCAAATTTTTCTGTTTCCAATGTACGACTGATCACAAAAAGCAAAAGATGCACTCCTAAACAATCACGGGGATGGCTGGTTTCTACTTAGCCCACCTACAGATTCCCCAGGCAGCAGCCTCCATCAGGGCATACTGGAAGCCTTTCCTTATTTCTACTGCAAGGCTTTCTCCATCTTCTGTCTACCTTTGACTCTGGGAAAGAGTTGGCTCTGTTTTTGATGACTAGTCTTTGCTCATTATCATTTGGTTGGTCTTCATTTTCACATTTTTTTTTAACATAAAAGGACAATGTGTGTATGCAGGAAAGACACGGTTATTGATGTCCAACTCCATCTATATATGAAAGATAAAATAAAAGAAAAAAGAAAACCTTTTTTTTTTTTTTTTTTTGAGACGGAGTTTGGCTCTTGTTACCCAGGCTGGAGTGCAATGGCGCGATCTCGGCTCACCACAACCTCCGCCTCCTGGGTTCAGGAAATTCTCCTGCCTCAACCTCCTGAGCAGCTGGGATTACAGGCATGCGCCACCAGGCCCAGCTAATGTTTTGTATTTTTAGTAGAGACGGGGTTTCATCATGTTGACCAGGATGGTCTCAATCTCTTGACCTCGTGATCCACCCGCCTGGGCCTCCCAAAGTGCTGGGATTATAGGCGTGAGCCACCGCGCCCAGCCCCAAAAGAAAACCTTAAGTATTTTCTACAAGTGTCCACAAATTAGTTTTAGGACTTCTGGTCATTTGCAGGGCTCACAGCAGTTACATTGCTAGGAATGGACAAAGCTTTGCTGCAACATCCTATGCTCCCATGGATATGAAGGTGCTATGTAACATGGAAGTCATTCCAAACTTTTACATACTTTGTTGCCTGAAAGACACATGTTTTCCTATAATAAGAACTTAGCGCATATTTTCTGGCCCTTGAGAACATGACAGTGATCCCTTCCTCCGTGGGAATATTGTCATACTATATCAGACCTCAAATATGAGTTACTGACCTCAACTACTGGATTTCAAAATACTTATACATCTGACTCTCAGAGTTTAACAGACACTTTGAGGGCTTAGACTACCACTTAGACTGTGGCAGGCTATACTCACTGTCACAGATCTCTACTGTGCTGCACGTCATCTATTCTGAGAAGCCACTTGTAAGAGAACTATACTTCAAGAGTTAATTAGACTCTTCTTTCCATCGAGGCCTACTTCCATCCTAATTGAGCAGCTAGACTGTTTAGGAACTCATTCCCTATCCAGTTAATGCACCTCTTTTGTAGAGTGTATTCCCTGTGGGATTTGTTCATGTTATTCTCTCCTTCTTTAAGCATTAACCTAAGAAAAAAATTATCTTTTCATGGCAGTATGCCGTGTGAGTTGTAAAATCATACTTTGATCATCTCTTTATTATAAACACAGGCCTTGGTTGGTATTTTCCAAGTAAGACTGTGGGTGCAGTGTCAATGCTCCCATCCCATGAGCTCCAAGATGCTTATGTATTGCCATTCATTCCCACATATTTCTTCAAAACTCAGGTATCAAGTGTTCTCTTTGGATGCAGCAACAGCTCATAACAAATGAGACAGAGACATAAAGAAAACAAAATTTAACCCCTTAGATGAATACATAGCTCCAGCTTTTTGGAATTGGAAGAATCCTGAATTGAAAGTCCAGTCTAGAATTTCAGTCCTACTATTAAATTAACTTTTGAACTTAAATAATTTTCCGGGCTCTGTTTGGTGCAGATTTCCCCCAAACTACTCAATTGCAAGCCTTGGGAAGCCACCTATATATACCCAAAGGTCTCTGTAAGTTCAGCTTCATTCCAGTGTTCAAAAGAGTCTTCCATCATGCTGCATTTGGACGAGGTGATTTCAGAAAAGTCAGGAACACTGAACTTTAAGACAATTTAAAGACAGAAAGAGATGACAGGTTTTATTCTATGACAATATGAGAGGAAAGGGTTACAGGTAAATGGTTTAGATGACTTAGATGAACTGCCATCAAGTCCAACAAGCCATTAGAGACCAGAGTGTAATGCAGGCCTTTAAGAGAAAGTAGTGTTGCAGATTCCTGAAAAGAGGAAACACTAGTGTCTGAAGTGTTTACTTTTTGGAATGAATTAAAAAGGACTGTAGGAAAAATATATTTCCCTTACTTAAAAATAAACTGAGCTCATCTGTAGTAAGTAGCTAAAATACAGCATTCTAATTGTGCCTCTGATGCTTACTAGCTCATTGGCCTGAAAAAATTAAATGACTTATTGTACTTAGATGAGCAATTGTTTGATATACTAAAAAGATCAGAGAAGTCAGAAGACAGAAAATTTAGACTTAATTTGACAGTCCAAGACTGGACATTAAAGGGCATCTTATTTAAAATCTATGCTATGTTTTGTCATTTGCAAATGAAAGGTAACATCTTCCAAAGCAGTGAGGAGTAGAGACAATAAGAGTTAAACAAAGGCACAAAGTGCAGCACCCTCAAGGCTGGTGGGTAAGAGTCGATATGGTGATTGTCATTTAAACCATCATGAAGGGCTGTGGCTGTTCAGGTCACTTGGGGCTGTAGACCTAGTATTCCATGTTACTTCGTGGGGAATATTTTGGGTTTATGATGTGGAAAGAGAAGGCCTATATAGGATATGGTGAATACTTGAGCAAAAACAGATGATCTAACCTTAATCTAAGGAATAAGGAATACATAAGCTGATGTTTTATTGAATGTGGGAAGAAAAAGAAATGTACTTAAATAGGAATATGTATATCTATAAAACATCTATATCTATGTTATAAACTGTGAGGCATTGCTAGGATGTTAGAGAAAACTAGGGGGTTGAGAAAAACTCATAGAAGTCTATCATTTTTAGGTTATCCCTTCATTCTTCAGCTAGACCTAAAACTTCCACAAAAGAAATATGTTCCTATTTTCTCAATAAAACAAAAAAAATATAAATTAATTATCAGCCTTTCAACATACTCCACTTTTTCAACAATTTAAAATTAACATTTATACTTAAAATTTCAATCATCATGGATGTTCAACAGTTTCTAGAGCAGGATTGTTCATAGACAATGGATCCATTAGGCAGCAGGAATAAAGAGCGATAGTTTCAGAAATTCATTAAAAAAGGCATTGATGCTTACCCTATAAATTGCTTGATTGTGTAATTGAAACACCACTATTACAAAAACAAATAAATACATAATTGCCTCTCTTCCCACATTTAGGTTGCATTTGGTGAACTTATAGGCAGGAGAGTTTGAGAATGAGGATTTAATTTTGGCTCTACCTCTTACTTGTTGAAGAGCAAGTTATTTGACTTTTCCATGTTTGGAATTTTATCTGTAACATGGAAAAGACAACACATCAAGGGATTTGTGTGTGTGTGTGTGTGTGTGTGTGTGTGTGTGTGTGTGTGTGTGTGTGTTAATAAGCATTTTTCTTCTTTCATGGAATTATAAGCAGCAGTAAACTGACTTTCCAAAGTTAGATCTCATCGGCCCATTCAGTCAACAAGTGAGCACCAATTTCACACCAGATCATGTGCGGGGCGTTGAAGTTTAAAGATGATATCAATGCAGTCCTGCTCTTAGGGAATACCTGATATGCTTGTTTTATAAAGTTGAATCATCCACAGGCAGGACACATAAATATTCCCCTTCTGTCACTGTTTTATACCTGTGCCCTGGACATTCAAGTTGAGTAAATAAAGCCAATTTGGGAATAGTGTAATTTAGATCTTTGTATCTTCTCTCTGTTTCTTGTTTGGCTCTCCGCCATAGTCTGGGATGTTCTTTGATGACTGAGCTTTTTTAAGTACCCTTTGGTGGTGATGGTGAATGTTGGTGAAAGTGAGGGTGTTGGTGGTGCTGGTAATAATCCCACTTCTGGTCGGCATAATGGGCACTGTTGTCAGTACTTTACTCACATGTGTCTTGTAACCACCTATGAGACATGTACTAACATCAACTCTGTTTTACATATGAGACACCCAAGCCAAGGTCACACAACTAGTTAAGGCAAGAGTTCAAATTCAAATTCACCAGGCCAGCCTCAGAGCCCACACTAAACCAGGGTTACACAAAGTGTGGATCAGCAATAAGGAGTCACCTGGGAGACTGATGGGAAGATAAATTCAGGAGCCCCAATCCAACCTATGTAATAAGAAGTATCACTGAGAATGATGCCCAGAAAACAGAAATGTAACAAGATCACCAGGTGATTCCCAAGCACGTCAAAGCCCATAGATACCTCCCTAAACCATCACATGGACCTTCTTATCAGTTGCTAAGTCAGCTTTGATTCCAGGTCCCTTGCTCCTCCAAGTTTAGCCTGCAAGCAGTATGCTCATTACCTTTCAGCAGGACATTAGGACTTGGTCTGGGCTTCAGAGCTGGCAAAGTGAGGGATGCTAATCTAACTGTGCTTTTCAAACTCAGAAACTTTTATAATGATTACTTAATATATTTTACTTGGTTGGTTTTATATTTTGTGCAGAGTAAAAAAAAATTAATCAAATTGTAAATTTACAATGATATTACGGATTCTCAATATGCAGTGATTATTATTGCAATTTAGTTTAAGAAGAGAGAGAAGGCATAACGTGGAAACATCCTCTCCTTCATTATTCTGAAACTCTGTTCTAAGAGTTCCTCTTCATATTTGGTTCCCTTTTGGTAATCCCTGGGATAACAGACTCATTGACAGTTGTGCTCATGTGACATTTAAACATGTACTGCGTTAGATTTATTTTTATGTGGGCTTTGCTGTGCTAGATTGTAATTCCTTTGAGATCTCTTTAAGAATTAAAACAGTATCTTCCCAATGGTTTGCATGAGTAGATATAAATAATAAATGAGAAAAAGTTATGAAAACATGCCTTATACTAGGCATTAAAATGATGCTTTTTTAATACTCCCTTCTCTGTTTCCATGATGAGAGAATGAATGAATCAGCCAGAAGGAAACTGACTATAGTGACTGAGTGGTAGTAAACTAGAAAGGTCTATGGGAAGCTGAACTCTTTCTTTCTCATAAATGAACAAAGCCTATTAAATATGACAAAGCCATTTCAAATCCATTTATAAAACTCCTAAGAGGGTGAAGTTGCAGCACATCTATTTTCATTTCTAATATGAGGCATGCTTTCTCAACAATGGTCTAATAACTCAACATGTGATGTTAGCAATTTTTATTCTCAGTGCAGTGGAAAACATTACCGTGAAACCCCAAGGAAACATGAGGTTCTTAGCTGAGTGGAAGCATTTTGGAGAATGCTTCTGACAATAGTATATGTTTCCTGTTATTTAACTGAGAATTATTAGAATGTGTAGAGTTGATTGCTTAATATCATTTTAGAAATTAACTATTCTATCAAGAGGTAAGAAAGAGAATAATACCCATACTACTGAAAAAAATGCATTATATGAATGTTTTATATAAAAGTCACAAAATATGTAGTTATTTATAACTAGAATTACTAAATGTCAAAAGCAGAAGAACAAATAGGAGGGAGTCAGTCTAATTCTATTGTATTTCAGATTAGGCAAACCAGATTAAAGACCTGATTGACCGAGACCAGCAATTTGTTCATGGTTTGATCAGTCCCCTACTCTGTCATAAAGATGGGATACAGAGAGGAATTGGATAAATTTTCTTAAATGGAAATCACTATGAAGCTCTGATTAGGAGATGAAAATTTCTGAGTTATAGGCATATCAATGACCTTTAAAGTAATAACACTATTATAATGCTGCTGGTGGTGGTAGTGTTTGTTCTTGAAAAATTCTACTTATGAACTTGAGTCCATATATGAATTAAAGCCATACATAGAATTTGAAGAAAAATGAAAATTCTATAAAACTTATTATGTTCATAAATACATAAAACATATCTAGGACAGTAAAGGCCATGTTTAGGAAGCTATAGCAACAGGAATACAGATGTTGCTTAGAAACACCTGAGGACAGAGCTCAGTTCCCACATCCTGGGTGGGTGGATGAGCCCTGTGATGCAGGAGGTGACTGACTGTGGAGCTCATTGGCTGCCTGCTTTCTGAGTGAGCTGCCTCAACTCTCCCATTTCCACTTTGGCTAAAAGTTTGTAAGTCTGGCTTTCCCACTCTCCCATCAGAGCCATAGATGTGGTGGCATCGTTTGATGTGATTTCATTCACAGGGTAAAATGAGAGTAGAATCAAGAACAACATCTAAACATATGTCAGCATCTAAGGAGTGGAAAGCAAGAGCCTCAAGTAAATATAAATTTTCTGATTATCAGTCCTTTTCTGTCTCTACTATATCATGCTAGCTGAAGTATGTGAGGAATTGTAATCTGTAATTATACACAAGCTTATACTTTTATAGTTGCATAAATAATATAATTTATTTCTGTTAATTAACCAGGACCGCATATTTGATATGCCCTACACTACATAGCACTATTCTTCAGGTCTTCAGTAAATACTTGATGTTTGTTTTATTTTAACATTTTCTTCTTTACATGAATGGTTAAAAAAAGTCTTATGAAAAAGGTCAAGTTAGTTACCATAGTTAAACTTCAAATTCTTGGAAGAATTGCAGCCTGTTGGAATATCTTAATGACTTTCAGAAAAGTTCCTTTACTTCAAGCCTCCTGTAATTGACATATCAACAACAGAATATACATAATTTTTATAATTTACCTAATTATATATATCTGAAGACGGACAGAGGCAAGGCTCAATCATCCCAATTAACTAGTAAAGATAGGCTGATAATTTTAATCTTTTGAGGAAAATAAATTTGCCATTGTTCAACACATGCATCTAGCTATACAACTATAATTTCACATTTAATTCAAGAATGAATTCAGTCTTTCAGGGCTGAGGAGACAGTGCTCAAAAAGTCATTTAATATATAAAGGTCACTGGCTTCTAACATGAAGTGTGAAAATTAACTTGTAACTCTGATCTCTGGTAACTCAAGATGGATCAAATAGATATTAAGCTGAAAATAGGAAAGTTGTCTCTTTTAAAGTCAATTTTTCTTCATATTACTTGAATATACTTAATAAATTTATCTTTTTTTATGTAATTCATAAAATTACTTATTTTTCTTTTCTTAGAATACAGAAAGATCCAAAAGGTTCAGATTATGAAATTTGATTTTGGATTAATCTAGGCTCTAGTACAGGTTATGACCCACGTCATTAAATTCTATGTCCATGATTTATAGTTTCTATATATTGACTCACCTATGCAATGTAAAAGACTAATAGCATCTAACACTAGGGATTTCTACAAAGATTAGGGATTGTGAATACTGATAATTATAGAAATTGTCATATGGTAATAATATGACAAATAGATGCTGTTGTTGTAGTTTTCATTCCTCTATTTTTACTGCCTTTATTAAACATTTATCAATTAGCCATATTTGTGGAGAGCAATGATTGAAGAAGTGAAAGATGGGTACAGAGTTTTGGACCTGTTATTATTGGAACTACAAAAATAAACTATTCAATTTAGACAGTGATGGATACTGAGCTTGTCAGCATGATTTTTCTTTTTTCAGACTTTGCAAAGTACAGTGGTCAGATGTCTCCTACCACAATGGTTAAGAGCACAGATTTTCTGCCAGACAGACATAGATCTGGCCCAGCTCTCTTGTCTACTTGTGTGGTAGACTACATTTGCCAAACAAAGCACTAGATCAAAAAACTGGAGAAATCTGGATAGATGAGTGTATTGCATTCATGTTGATATCATAGTTGTGACATTGTTTTGAAGATGATACCATTGGGGGAAACTGGATAAAGGACTCCTTTACGTTATTTCTTACAACTGCAGAAAGTATACAATTATTTCAATAAAAATCCGATGAAAAATGTCTAAATCACTACATCTGGACTTACAGGTTCTTCCAGAAACTTATCACTCCCCACCAGGAGGCAGAATCTATTTTCTCTCTCTTGTTGACATTTAGGAATCCTAAGGAAGGGCAGTGCTCCTATTTACATATAAAAACACCTACAAAAGTACTTGGCTTTTACTAGATGTATGTGCCAGAGCAGCTCTAAGTACTTTGTAGGCATGGACTTGTGTTTAATTTGAACAACACTATGAGACACGTAAATAATACTAGTATCTTCAATTAACTTTAGGTAGCTGAGATCTAGAGAGTTTACATATCTGCCTAAGGTCCTAAAGTTACAGATTTTTCTTTCCTTCTTCAAAGTGGATATTTTATCATTTCCTAAATGCATCTGGGTAGAGTTATATCGTTCTCCCCTCAAGACTATCAAATGAGCTGGTCCTTGATGAGTTCCATTTTCAAGGACTAATCAATCCAGGTTTTGTGTAGTGATTTCATCCTCAATTTATCTTTGCAAGACTTTTGATATGGGGAGTTAAAGAACTTTATATAAATATCACTTGCTATGTCTCAGCGAGTTTCTCAATAGCCATACATAAACACCCACTAATGTGTGCTCTATGTATCATCACTTAAAGTAAGAAGGAGTTGATAAGGGTGGCATATGAGACATACGTATTGTTCCAGTTACACAGAGAAAAAGTAACTGAGTCTTGCAACCAAGAGATGTCTTTTGAACCGAATCATCTTGCTTTGATGCACAGCTCTGCCACTTTCTAGCTCCATGACCTATTTAGTTTTCCACCTTTGTATATAAAGTTTCAGTACACATCCTGGATACACAGTTGACACTAGCAAAGTCATCTATTACTACTATTAGTGTAAATTTAATTAAGACTCAGTGTCATCTCTCACTTAGTTAACTGTCAAGCAGGGAAAAGTCAAATTTACACAAAGCCATAGTCATGCACGGCCCTGATCCTCATGTAAGAAGGACTTATTGCCCAGCAGCATCCAGTATAAGCCCAGACAACCTCCTGCTATCAGCTCCTTTAGGGTCTTCTTCAGCTGCATAGTCCCTTCCTAGGACAGCTAGCATCCAGTAACTGACAGAGGCACGGTATCAGGCCTGCTACTTAAGACCAGTGCAAGACAACTCTGAAGAGGCAATCCTTGCTCCTGAGCCCCCACTCTTCACTGGGTGGGCATCATAATATGACAACATCTGTCCAACCCTGCTGCCACTCCGTTTCTTAAGACCGTCTGTTTAAATATATATTTGATAATCAGGTCCTGCTGTCACAATCTGGTCACAATGCACTCTTCATAAAATATTTTAAAGAATGAAATAGAGCATAGATTCCCAAGAATACAGAAACCCACACACATACACATATGGCATTTAGGCACATTGTAATTAAAAAGAAAATGACAAGTAAACAGTCATGTGTTCACCACCTTCAAGAACGTTGCACAAACTCCTGAAATCTGCTGTGTATCTGTAACTTTCAGAGCCCCTTTCTTGCTCCCTCAAATTGTCTTAGACCTTTTGTTAATTAGCCCGCCATGTTACTATTTAAATTTTCCTCTTTTTAATGGATAATACTGTATATATACTTGTAAAACTTGCTTTTTTCTCACTCAACATTTTGTAACTGGATTTATCTATGTTGCCACATGCAGTTTAGTAAATTCTTTTTCTCTGCTGTATAGAGTTATATACACACCATAAATTATTTATACATTCTAATGCTGATGACACTTTGGATAACCTTTTTAAAAAAATTATGAACAGTGTTGCTATGAATATATCTACATATACCTCCCAGTACATAAATACAAGACTTTCTCTAAGATATGCAAAAGTAGTGAAATGCTGCATATTTATTTAACAAGATAATACAAAACTATTTGTATAATCAAGTTTGATTTTCCTCTGTGGGAGTCCTTTGTGTCTGCATTTCTAGAATTTTTCTGCAAAGCAGGCTAGCTTTCCTTAGTAACTAAACCTATCCTCTGGCCAATTCTGCAGCCCCCAGTCCAAAGTCTGGGAATTTCAGACTATTAACTTTACTGGTTACTGGTCCAAGGATAAATATTTCCACAATTACGTCTCTCAGAGTTTAACCCCAAGACAAAATCAATCCCTGCTGCTTGTTTGCCAATCCAGATCAGCTTCTAGTAACATCCTCTCAGCATATGTGATCTGGTCTTCTGATACTCGCAACTGGATGCTGGGTATCCCCATCTTGGCTACAGTCACCTAAGATCTAGCACCTTTGCTACTGGCAGCCATAAGCCCCAATTGTCATATGCCTGCAGGGTCAACTTTCATTTTCCTGTTTGCTTGTTTGTTTTTGCTTTGAATGGTCACTACAGAACTCTCCTAATTTACAAGAGTCCAATTGTTTCTTACAAGTATGTGATATCTGGGTTTGGTTGTTGTGAGGCAGGATATTTTTTTTTAGAGTCTCTAGTTACAAATCCACCGTAATCAGATGTTGTCTGTTTAGGACTTTTACATTGATGTCCACAAGTGTGCTTGTATTAGATACATTTTTTCTTTTTCCCAGTGTCCTTTTCTGGTTTTGGTATCAAAATTATAAAATGAATTGGGAGTGATTTTTTTTTAAATAATAGGAAAGATTGAAAGAGTGTTACTTAACCATTTAGCAAAAATTTTCTACTAGTTACTATGTACAACTGATTATATGTCTTTAATGTTTATATGATTTTTAAACATTTGTTATTTCTTCTTGAATCAGATCTCTGTTTTCTCTACGAATTTATCTCTTTCACCTAAGACTTCAAATACCTTGGTATAAAGATGCACACGTTCAATATTTAGCGAGCAGCCTCATTGTGTCAGACCCCATTCTAAGTGCATGGACTAGGAGATTCCTTCATTCATGATTCATGTGTTCCAGTCATCACTAGAACATTAGACATTTCTTCACTTTACTAACAATAAGCCTGAAGACCCATATCAGTAGGCAATCTATAGTTTAAATGTTGTTTTTGGTTTTACAGTTTCCCATCTCTTTACTAATAGAAAGTTTTCCAATTTTAGTTTTTGTGGAGCTCATGGATACCGAATCCTTACCCAACCATTTGGCTGTCACTAGTCTTTATTATTCAGTGCCTGTATGTTTACTGCATATGGACACATCAGGGAGCTTCTGTAACTTTTCTTTAAGAGAACATTCTCTAACCACAGGCATAATTTTTACTCATTTATTTTCTCACTTTGATAATATATGCCTGAATACCAGTATTTTTGCAGTATTATCTGTTACTTTAAATAATTGACATTTATTATGATTACTGATCATAAGTAGATTTCTTAAAGTATGAATTTAATGACACTGAAGATGTATCTACTTATTGCTTGTTGTTCATTGAATGGTTTAGTCAGCATTGTACCAGGAAAAAATTCAAACAAAATATATACAGTATTATATGAACTAGGTTTAAATATCAGCCTTCATTCACAAGTTGGGCCAAGTTTTATATTATTCATCAATAAAATATTGAACACTTTTATTTTGTTTGCAATTACTTTATTTAGATAATTATAAATAATTTTAGCATTTATTCATCTTCACACAGAATTCTAGCCTTCCAAATGCTCTGCTGTTTATTTAATAAATGCAAAAGTAGGATATTAATAAATGTTTCCTTTTATTTCAGTAAATCCTCAGACTCTTTTTCTTCCCTTGTTGCTTATCTCCTTAATTTTACATCCTCACTGGTTGTCTGGAAACTCTGCAGCCTACAGTAGCAACTAGAGACAGGGAAAGTAATTCAATGGCATACTGAGAGCTGAGTTCCTATGAATGGCAAGGAATAAAGGAGGGCTCAAGTGGAGAACAAACTTGTTCAGTTTGGAAGATGCAATTATAACCCATTCTTTTAGCAGATTAAAATGGTGTGCTCCTGCTTTTTAAAGCAAATCTATACTATTAAATTTAGTTACTTACTAGCTCTTAAAAATGTGCATGAAAAGGAAAATAGGTTTTATTTAAACTCTCAATATCGGTTTGCTTTACAAAAGAGAAAATATATTTTTAAAATATTTTAAAACTATTTTCACCACCAAATGCTGGAGATAAAAACAAATCCATTTGTTTCTACCAATATTAAGTAATAAACACATATGAATCCAGATTCTTTAGATCGGTTTTAAACTAGCAATAAATAAGCACAAGCTTAAACTGGCAATAAATAGAGACAAGCAGGTGACCCAGGAAATATTTCAATATTATCTCCAGTAATCCTTGTGTTATAAACACATTATCTACTGATTGATAAATAGTGGGTCATATCCTTCCTGTATTAGTTGTCTGCACTTCCTCTATGTGACTTCAGAAGAATTGAGTTAGACCAACTGCAGATTTTTTTCAGCTGTAGCTCACAGGAGGAGTTTCTGTTCCTTTCCTGAATTCTTAGATAATGGGGCAGATTAACCAGCAATATAATGCATAATTGTCCAAATACTAGAAAAAAATAAGTTGGACAAATTCTTATTCAAAGATCAATGAAAAATGTAATATTGTCTCATTTATAAATAAGAGCTGGTTGACTCAAAGTTGCTCAAAAAAGCGCATTAAGTTTATCCTTTCAGTGTCAAGTATAAAATGCTGCTGGTGCAGCTCATCCTGATAACATGCTTGGCCCCATCTTGGTATGTATTTCAGCCCACAGGACTCAGGAAATCTAACTAGTGGGCATAGCATTAAATAGCAATGTTTGAACTCTAACATATATTTGGAGCTGACTATATGCAAACAATCGTCAACAATTGTTTAACAATTTATTATATACACTCAATCTTCATAATTCATACAATGTATGGATGCTCTTTCATATTTGAAGAAAATTCTAGTTTTAGAAAGTTCATTTATGGAACATCAAATAGGCAATTAAGAATAGGGGTAAGAGTTTCTTCCAGGTCTATATGATTACCAAGTCCATTATGTTCTTCATGCCAACACTGCATATTCACTGTGGTCTTTTCACCATTTTTTTCTAATGCCTAGTACCACATTTTAGGAGTTTTAAGAGAAATTGTATGTGTGTTTATTGAAGATGATGAAGAAAATGTAAGAAAATGGTAGCTAAGTTCCAAAAAAGGCATAGAAGAAAGGAACTTAAGAGAGATTCAAATGTAAGTTATATTTCTACGTCTACCTGACTTTCCTTGTTGAGGAAACTTGCAAAAATGGTCTCCTTCCAAGCCTCAGTTCATTTATCATGCAGAATAAATAGTTAGCAATCTCTGTCCTGCATTCCCCACAGGATTTCAGATCAAATAAATAAATTCAGAGTCTATGTGTCAGATTCAGCAAATGTGAAATCACCAGCAAGGTTAAATAATGAACCCAGGATATCAGCAATGTGCCATCTGGTTATGTTGGACTATGAAGCCATTCATGTTATGCAATCATTCAGTTCTTTCAATCAACACTTTTGTTCTTAGTGCCAGCCAAAATTATACAGGATCCTGCCCTCATGCAAGTTACAACTCAATATTCTCCAAGACATTATTTAAGTAATTGTATATCTACATGAAAAATAAAAGTAGAAATTAGTTCTATAATAAAGAGGTGAGATAGTTCTGCTGGATGAGGGGAGATGGGAGGAATTCTCTGTGGAAGTCTGCCCTGTGGTAAAATAAAACATGGTAATTCTAAGAATTCTATTAAAAGACCAGGAGTGCTCAAGTGTATATGAATGTGTGTGTGTGTGTGTGTGTGTGTGTGTGTGTGTGTGATGTGCATGTGTTTTAGGGCAAGAGGAAGATGAAGTGTTAGGTAGGGGTGTGTGTGTGTGTGTGTGTGTGTGTGTGTGTGGTGTGCGTGTGTTTTAGGGCAAGAGGAAGATGATGTGGTAGGTAGAGGGGTGTGTCGTGTGTGTGTCGTGTGTGTGTGTGTGTGTGTGTGGTGCATGTGTTTTAGGGCAAGAGGAAGATGGAGTGGTAGGTAGAAGTTAGATTATGTAGGGCTTGGTCTGCCATTGTAAATATTTGGAAATTTTCATAACATTGCTTTATGACTGGTAAGGCTGTAACATTTCCATTTAAAAACATCTATCTGGCTCCAGCATAGAGAATAAATTGGAGTTCGGGAGGAGCAAAATTAGAGCTTGACCCATCAGCTAAATTGGTCAACTCTCTAACTGGAAGCTCCACTTCATCCAAAACACACTGTTATTACAGTAGCGTTGCAATTACAAAAGAAGGATTGCTGCATTCTTAGCTACAGAGTCAATGTCTGTAGAATAAGCTTTTTTGATTTCACTGTGTTCATGGTACTTTTAAATGCCTCTTCAGAAAAATGGAGTAATGCTTTTTCATCACTATTTTGTTCTAGAATAGTCCTAAAAGGATTTCAAGGTTTTGGTTACAGAAAATTTATTCCTAACATTTTCCACCTTTGCTCTTGTGAATAACAGAGATATAAAGTTCCATTGTCCCTCACGTGTCTAATCCTAGGATCTCTGTGAAGGGCACTGTATGGCTGGCAATAGGGATCATTGAAATCTCCAATTCTGCTTTTCAGCTCTTCTTTCTTTTACCTCAACATGCCTCTGTTGTCTAACACATAATGACTGAAAAATGTCTGTGCCTCTATGTTAACATATTTAAGGAAGATTTGAGGCTACATCCCATTTTTAATTTTAAGAAATTCCAGATGTTTTCCTTTAGTGCAGTGGTCCCCAACCTTTTTGGCACCAGGAACTGATTTCATGGAAGACAATTTTTCCACAGACTGTGGTGAGGGATGGCTTGGGGGGTGAATCAAGCACATTGTATTTATTATGCACTTTATTTCTATTATTATTACATTATAACATATAATAAAATAAATTACACAATTCATCACAATGTAGAATCAGTGGGATCCCTGAGCTTGTTTTCCTGCAACTAAAGGGTCTTATCTGGGGGTGATGGGAGACAGGGACAGATGTCAGGCATTAGATTCTCATAAGGGGCATGCAACCTAGATCCCTCACAGGCAGAGTTCACAATAGGGTTCACATTTCTATAGGAATCTAATTCTGCCACTGATCTGACAATAGACAGAGCTCAGGCAGTAATACAAGTGACGGGGAGCAGCTATAAATACAGATGAAGCTTTGTTGCTTGCCCACTGCTTACCTCCCGCTGTGTGGTCCAGTTCCTAACAGGCCACGAACCGGTGCTGGTTCACGGTCCAGGGCTTGCAGACCCCCGCTATAGTGAATAGACAGCATAAGTGAATGTGCCCGAGGGAAAGCGAGTTGCATTATGTGAAGACTGAGAACATATGTGTTGGAGATGGGACAGGGGAAGAATCTTTGGAGACTAGGTACCACAGCTACCTTCTTTATCTGGCAGGGAACATCCATTTCCAGCCTCTCATTTCCAGATACCCTTTCCCTCATGCATGTCCTGTTCTGTTCCACTGAGACCATGCTGAGGTTCTGTCCGTGGAGTTCAACTCTTTGTATACAGTGGCTGAAGCCTGGACTATCTGGAATCATCATAGCATACCAAGGTTATAACCTTTGAGGAGACATTCACCAGCCACATTAGCTTAACAAAATCAGGCGCTCCATGGAAACATAGATTTTGCAGCCCAGTTGCTCATGTAATTCCATATGGATCGCAGACCAAGAAGCATCTGTCACATTCGTTGTTTGGATTTAGTTTCCTACGTACCCAGCACAGTTATAGACCTATTAGAGCCATGTCACATACTAGTATATGAATATATAAAATAAATACACTTTTGCTAAATAAATAATTTAAAGAAATAGACTGATAAATGAAACAGAAGTTTTAAATTTGCCACATGGAGAGCTGAGAACTCAAAACACATTTAGTAATCATAAGAAAGATAGGTTGTCTATCATGTTTAAAGAAAACTGAGGTGACCTTTTGCCTCATTTAAAAAAAATTAGTACCTATGTTTCTTTCTGTGTCATTCATTGATGGTAAGTGCACAGGCATATTCTGGGTCATTCATCGATGGTAAGTGCACAGGCATATTAAAAGCTGGAAAATTAAATCAAGCAGTCGTTTGTCTGCCAAGTGTGGAAAGTATTGTTCGGTTGACTTGTTTCACAAAATTGAGTAGTTCAAGAGTTGGCAACTTTTTCTTAAAAGGCCAGATGGTATTATTCTAGGCTTTGAGGGCCATATTTTCTTTGTCACAACTACCCAATGCTCCCATTGTAGTGTGAAAATGGTCATAGACAATATGCAAATGGACATGGCTGTGTTTCAGTAAAATTTTAGTTTACAACAACAGGCTACTCTCACGGTGGCCATAGCTGACCTCTCAACTAGTTCAGTTGTAACAAAATCAACCCATATAATGTTTAATTAGTGCTTACTGTGTTATACAAAGGGTAAGATACACATTTTAGTTATAGAAGTATAGTTTAAAATACTATATAGACTTGATTAAATGCCAGTTATAGAGGGTCCATGCTAGGATTTGAATCCTAGTGGGAGGATTCAAATGACAAGGAATCCTGACTCAGGAGGTGGAGATATCCAAGTGTTTGTGAGTACTTTGAGTCCACCTGAGAAAAAAGCATTTAAAACATCAAGTCCAGTCGTTAAAGTCAGAGCCACGAATCACCAAATGTCTTGAGATGGGTATATAGTCAAACAGATACTAAGAGAGAGCTGGTCAGGGTGAAAAGAGATAGGTGTGGATCTCCTGGCATGCTCAGCTCTCAGCTCCCCATCCTCCGTCTTTACCTGTGGTCACAAATGTGGTACAGGTTTTGGGAAGACAATTGGAAAAAAAGAACAGATTTATCAGATGAAAGATGTATGTGTACTTTCTGTTTCCTCAATCTTTTCCAGTTCACCTTGCAGCATATACTACAGAAGTTTTCCAGGACGCAATCTCTACCATCCAGTTGCTTTAAGTCTGCTTTGTAAGATATCTCTAATAAATATGAACTAGTCAAACACATAGTATGCTGCTTTGGATGATCCAGAACGATGCTCTACAACAGTGTTTCTCAAAGGGTAAAGCACATACAGATTACCTGGGAATCTTGTTCCAGTGCAGATTATGTATTGATCAGACTGGGCTGGGGCCTGAAATGCTGCATCTTTATCAAGCTTTCATGTGATGATGATTCTCTTGGTTCATGAACTACACATGCGTTTCAAGTCTCTGCAATTTTAGAAGACGTTGGCAAGGGCTGTGTTGTCAAGAATTCTGGACTAAGTGAGAATGGAACTATGCTAGGAAACAGGGATTCATATTCAAATGGCTTACAACAGACGTGGTATAAATGGGTGTATCAGGATAGATGCAAGATAATAGGAAGTGCTCTGACACTGAGCTGAATCTGGTATCCACTGTTGATCATTTAGGTGTTCAGGTAATCAATTAGAAGAAGGAGCCAAGAAACTGAAAATGAGAATGAGACTTTATTCACCTATTCAACAATGCAAGCGAAAGGAAAAAAAGAAGTACAGCTTCCTCAGTGTTCCATTTTTCTCCATGGAAGGACACTGGGCAAGGGCCAGGTGGATCAGCACAGACAAGAGGAATAATTTCACTGCCAAAGAGCAAGAGGCTCTGGCCTCTTTACAGACACATAAGCAGCAGGTAGAGAGAAGGGGAAGGACTAAGAAGGGAAAGGTAGTAAGTCACAACAGGGAAAGTGTCTCAGCTGAAGCCCCCATCATAAGGAGGGCTTCACATGAAGGTACTTGGGCTAGGAATGCAGATATGCATGTATGGATGACCAGTCTTGGAGCTGCTGAGCCTGAGCTCTGGAATATAATTTCTGGCAGGACGCTACAAAGCATCATCTACAAATTCTGGTGTGAGGAGGGCAGATTGTCGCAGTGAGGCCCTCCTGATGAAGCCTTGTAATTTGCCTGTGGTTGATACTGAAAAATCACACATGGGTTTTTGCCTGGGGCAGAACTCGTCACCTGTGTCATATCTCCAAGTAGCAGCACTGTTCAATTTCACCAATTGCTACCAAGAAGGAATTAGATCTTCCATTTTTTCAGGAGATGCCAAGAAGTTACGTTTATTTGTGAAATTCTTTGATTTTCAAATATTGACAACTATTTCTTAAGACGATTAGTCTTATTTTCTAACACTTTGAACTCAAAACATGTTTCTTCTTATCCTGATTCAGCTTGAGGGCACCAGTTTGCAACCTCTGCTTGAAAGGAGAATAGGACTTGGCTGGAAGACAGAGATATGAAGAGAACATAGAGTGAGAAAGAAAAAAAAAAAATGTTCATCCTTTGGAATGAGCTATTTGTAACATGAAAACAGGCCAATTCCTTTTTATTTATTTTATCTCCTAATTGATTCTATATCATGAGTGTCTGGACCTTCTCAAAGCTACCATGTGTTTCACAGTTGAGTGGGAGATTTGTCCTCAGGCACAGAATTTCTGGGCTGGTTCTTGTTAAATTGTCTCAGGTTTCATAGTTATAATTCATCACACTCAAGCACCCATGGAAACGATTGTCCACAGCATGAACTCAGAGATCCAAAGTTAAAATGTTTTTCTCTGCCATAATAAACATCTCCTTGTGGAGCTGAAGATTAAAGGGAGACATTTATTTTACTGGGCTATTGACTTTACTATGGGGTACCTGAAATTCCCAGGGTGACTCACAAAGGAAGTGACAGTGATACGTTTGTGTCTTTCTAAATATGTACCATTGTGAGTGTCGAGCTGCAAAGATAAATCTTTCTGAGGAATAATAGGAGACTTTCTGCTCTGGAAATGAATGGGCCCTGGATGGCTATTTCCCAGGCTCCAAATATAAGGGCAGTTTTTGTCTACCCATTCCTTCTCCGGCATACAGATGCGCCAATGCCTCTGCTGTGCTGCTGTTCCTCGCTTTCCTCCCGCAGTCCCATTGACCACCCGAGCTCAGGCTCATCACCGCATTCAGCAATCATAGCATCCGCTTTCAAATTGGTCTCTGTCTCTAATGTCTCCCAATTCAAATTAATTTCGCACGTTATTTGTGCCAAGCATTGAAGCTTTAGGACTATAGAGACAATGGCTGTAGCCTCTGTGAGCACAGAAACAAAGGTTTAATAATGACAGAACAGAAAAATTATTGACAAATGTGATAGTAGTGCTTTTTGTAAGGTATCTGTTCAGAGTAGAGCAAAGAAGGAAGTAATCAGCTCTTAGTGGGAGGTAGTGTAGCAAGAAAAGAGGCATCAGAGCACCTTTGCTTGCATTGGATAAGTTGAATTGCACCAAATAGGCAGGATAGGAGACAGAGGATATTCTATGCAGATGAAGGAGTAAGTGCAGAGCACTGAGGCAGAAAGACTACAGCACACATTACAACCACAAATACACCATGAAATACTATGCAGCCAAAAAAGTGATGAGTTTGTGTCCTTTGTAGGGACATGGATGAATCTGGAAACCATCATTCTCAGCAATCTGACAAGAGAACAGAAAACCGAATACCACACGTTCTCACTCATAGACAGGTGTTGAACAATGAAAACACATGAGCACAGAGAGGGGAACATCACACAGTGGGGTCTGTTGGGGGTTAGGGGGCTAGGGGAGGGACAAGGGGGCAGGGAGGTTGGGGAGGGATAACACTGGGAGAAATGCCTGATGTCGGTGATGTGGGGATGGAGACAGCAAACCACCAGGGCATGTGTGTACCTATGCAACAATACTGCAAGATCTGCACATGTACCCCAGAATTTAAAGTACAAGTAAAAAAAATGCTTAGGGTATGAGGAGTGTGTGTGTGTGTGTGTGTGTGTGTGTGTGTGTGTGTGTGTGCTTGTGTGTGTGTGTTTATGAGAGAGAGAGAAACGGAGGTGCCGGAGAACCAATTCATGGCAGTCTCTGGAGGCCATGTGAAAAAGTTTGAATTAGATCCTGAAAAGTTTGGTGAGCTATATAGACTATAAGTACTGAGATGGGCAAAGTTATTAATTAAACTATTAGTCCTCTTTTCTTTATTTTTCTTAGAGCACTGGATAGTATGCTGAAGACAGCCACTAAGGAAGTATAAAGTCCAAGAAGAAATGTTCCAAATATCAACGACACAGACCAACACCTGCTCTTGGCCTTGGGAATACAAAGAAGACAGTATGGCAAAATTGACAAGACAGACAGGAAATAGATGAGCAATGCTGTGTGAGGGACACAGTGATCGAAATGTCAGCATCTAATAGAAGTTAGCAGGAAACTGTTGTCAAGTCTGTCTTGTCTGGGCATAGAGATCCAGAGTGGATTCTTAGGAGTACAATTTTTTTGTTAACTAAAAAATTAAGCAATTTTCTTACGTGATGTATACCTCATTTTTTATGACAATGGTCTATTATCTTTACTGATAACTGAGTAAAAGTCTAACTACTCTGCTGGCTACATTGGCTGGTTTGGTTGTTTTACAATAATAAAAAAATAAGTGTAGAATTCACAGCTTTTAAAATGTCAAGAAAAGTATCCTGGAACTTTTAGATGATGGAAATACATCTTGTTTTCACATTCTGCACTTGGCCAACTCCATGAGATAATGCTATCAAATAAATAACAATTCAGTCAACAGGTAAATTTTTAAAATTAAAGTTTTAGTTATATGGAGAGTTAAGGCCTCTTCAGTTATTTTAAACAAAGCTGAATATGTGAATAAATTGCTTTCATATCCTCAAAGTGCATAATTAAGGACTGAAGACCATAGGACAAAGGCTTAAATTATTCAGGAAAGATTCTTGGAACTGTTTACAAATGAATTACCTGCTCTGTGAATCAGTAATACAATACCAAACTTATTAATGCCCCTATTAATACCACCTGTGCCTGATAACAAACAAAAACCCTTCTTATTTTTACAACACAGTGTCCTTCAACAATTCTACTTGGCCAACATTCAAACCTATGCTCAGCATGTTGTATTCATGACTTAGCATCACAGTTGAAAGACATCTCGGTTCAGTTATGTGCATCGGCCATAGCCAGAATAAGGGAGGTGTCTGCTATGATCTCCAATGTGGATTTAATAAAATAACTAAGCCTCATGTTTTCCATGTGACTGATAACTCCTACATTATTTTAATAACTATATTGTCATTTTGCTACCTTCTAGGGAAGAATTGGCAACTTCTTCCTGTTCTCCAAATGGAGATAAAGAATTTGCACACAAAATTTGCAATGGAAAATAGTATGTTCTCAATTATATTGGTAATTTATATCTGGGAAAGAAGAAACATATTATAACATATTTAAAATATCTTCTTGAGTACAATTGTTTAAAGTTTTTAAATATTAGCCTATTATCCTCTATTTTATGCAAATATTCATTTTATTTTAAAATGTGAATTTGCTGCCAAACTTGTGTTCCCACTGTTCCTCAGTTAAAACCCAAAATGTTTACAACGACATACAAAGCTCTCTATTTCTCTCTATACTCATTACCACTCTAATATTTTATGTTCTAAAGTCATGGTTTTTCAAGCTCCAGCCCAACTGTTCTTCTTTCAATTCAACAAGCTGTCACCCGACAGGGCCTGCCCATACACTGTTCACTCTGCCTGAAAATTATCCCTGTTCATGGCACACTGTCATTTGCATCCATGAATTTTTCACGTCTCAAATCAACTTTACTTTCTCAAGGCAGCCTTCAATAGTCTGGAAAGGAAAGCAGGGTCCTGATGAATTAACGTAAGGGGCTTAGATTTTACTCTCAGGCATCTGCATCCCTTGGGGAAAGTTCCTGTGACTGAATGTCAGGACACCTCCTATAGTGTCCAACAGTTCACAAAGTGAGGGGAGCTGGAACCAAGTTTAAATCCAGCCTGTGCTCTCTACTATTAGTAGGCTGCAAGAAATTCATAAACCCTCTTGAAAGTCCTTTCAGAATCTCTAACAGTCTATTGTTATTACCATTTATTATTATTATTTTTTAAGATACAAGAGGTTTAGATGAGGTCTAGGGGTCAGCAGAAGACCAGAGGAGGAAAAATTAAGATATTTGCAATTAGCCAAAAGGAATTTGTGTTTTTATTTTAGGTGCTTAAGCCTCCTGGTAACTTTTTGTTAAAATCGTTTCTAGGGAAAGGATGGCACAAGTTGTTACCACTCATTTATTTTCCCTGCGTAGCTATTTATTTGAGCTGGCAACACTGAAAGGGCAAGGGCCAATAATTTAGATTCCCTATTATCTGATTTGGCAAAGCAGTGTTTCTAAAACTCAAAGTGTGTTAGAATCATGAGAGTTTCTGGTTCAGTAAATTTAGGGCTTCAAGAATGCCTATGTTACCGGGCCCTCCAACTTGTACATACACTGTAATTCCAGAAATGGTCAGTCCTGCGCTAGAGGAAAATATGTTCATAAATGAGGAATAGTGTAGATCTCTTTCTCATTGCAGAATGAAAGCAAGAGATGGGTTGTCAGAGGCCCGTGGTCCATTTCACAGCTAAGAAAAATAAATTCAAGAACACATCAGGGATTTGCTTAGGGTTACATATCATGTAAGCATTAGAACCAGGTCCAGGCCGCCCACCTCCTACCTCTCACCTGGTTCTCTTTCTATTTTGCCATTTTTCCTAATTGTCTGAAGACAATTATTTATGTGCCCATAGAGCTCACTACCACATCCTGACCTAGGAGAATGACACGGGTCTCTGGCATCACTGAGGGCATACTTAGAAGAACACTGTAGAGGCAGCTAAGGTCAGAAATGTTGGTAAGAAAGGGACTGCATCCTGTCGACAAAGAAACACATTAATAATCAAGTATCCATGCTTTCCTATGCTGGGGGAGAAAATTCAAATACAGATTCAACAGTTGCTTTATTTTACAGAGAAGGAAGAAGATTTGCGTGCCTTCCTATTGTCTGTTTCTGGGGTCATACACTGAAAACTTTCAAAAACTCTTGCTTACGTCACTTTCAATGTCTTCCATAGTCATCCTGGGGTTTTTTGACAGTCTACATTGAACCAGGGAGACACGATCATCTAAAAAGAAACCTCCACGGTACTGTTGCAAGGCTGTATTGCAGTATTCATGGCAGAGTTTGTATGAGCATCTGATTACATGCTGCAAAAGCCACATTGCTTCCCTGACTCCCTTGTGTGTTTTCAAAATATTTCTTCAGCCTCATACAACAAGCCAGTTACCATTGCTCACAGCTAAATTGGTCATATACTTGACCTTCACCATGTTCCAAGGCTGCCTAGATACTTTCCACAGTATTCTTGTATACATACTACATTACTGTGAAAAGATGAGGCCAATTTCTTACCACATAATCACATAATTTAATACTTCCACTAACAGAAAATATCGATTCTCTGCCTACCATATATAAGGTTCTGGGGAATGTGTTTTATATACATTTCTTCCTTTAATTATCACAGAGCCTCCTGGGGTATCATTTCCTTCATTTTAAGAGGATCACACTAAATCACAGCGAGGGAAAGAAGTTAACTAACTGTGTAAGATTCACAACCAGCAGTTGATGTTAATACACTTTGCCTTGTTGGATGTTAACATGAATGAAATCATGAAGAAGAGATGCATATCTTAAAGCTGACTCTTGCCAAATTTGGAAAGTCAGCAGAGGACTTGGTAGATGAGATCGCTTGAGTACTAATGTACAGTATTTATCTTAGAATGAATTGTCAAGCCCTGATTGGATTTATTTGGAAAGAGTTGTTGGTTAAGTCACGGCCATCCACTGATCTAAAACAAGATGATCAGATCTGGTTGAGATATCAATAAACAGGAAAATAGAAACCTTAGACAAAGTTAGTTTTGAAACAAAATATCGAAAGTCAGCAAGGCATGGTGGCTCACACCGGTAATTCCAGCACTTTGGGAGATCGAGGTAGGTGGGTATCAGTAAACAAGACCTGAGGTCAGTAGTTTGAGAAGACCCTGGCCAACATGAGGAAACCCCATTTCTACTTAAACTACAAAAATTAGCCGGTGTGGTGGCACATGTCTGTAGTCCCAGCTATCGGGAGGCTGAGGCAGGAGAATTGCTTAAACCCGGGAGGCGGAGGTTGCAGTGCATTCAGACTGCCACTGCACTCCAGCCCGGGCAACACATCGTATTTTCTCTCTTCTTATTCCTCCCTAACATTTTCATTATATTTTCCTTTAGAAGCAATATAATGACTAAACAGCAATACTTGGAAGATGTGTACATAAAATTATAGCATCAGTAGTCATGGGCCTTGCTGTTGTTAAGATATTAATATTGATACGTATACACTGGCTTGTTCTAGAAATATAATAAAATAGAAAACTATTTCACAAATGATTATTGTTGTTTGAGCTTTGTCCTAGCTATTAGATATGTGCAAATAAATTATATTAATGTTCTATGATACTATTTTGTCTGAATTATTGTGTAGTTATGTTCATTCAGGTATTACATCAATATGAAAACTTTTATATTGTCAGTGGTTTTGGAGTGTACAATTAAGTTTTAATATTGAATTATTAAAACTTGATTGTACACTCCAAAACCACTGACAATATAAAAGTTTTCTTGCTTTTCAAAGCACCAGATATGAGTATTTTAAAAGGTTTATTTCCATTATGTATATAATCCTGCTTATATTTGGAAGTTTCAAATTATAGGTGTAGTGGAAGGCATTTTTTATTACTCTGTGCTTTGAGGATTCTGAATATTGTAATACACCCTATTAGAATCGATGTATCATTACATATTATAGATAAACTCATATACCACTAATGTGAAAGGAGTTATAAAATTGAAATAGAATAACAATTTGTTTCTGGTTTCCCTTGTGCTTTATGCAGTTCATTTACTAAAAAACATAAAATGGTCAGTAAAATATTTACTAGGACTTTGAAAGTCTCTAAAGGCACAAATTGAACTTGGCAATATCTCTAGTTTTCTATAAAGCACCTTGCTTCACAATGCAACAGTCTGGACTTTACCTTTTTTTTTTTTTTTTAATTTGAGGATGTGTGACTTTTGAGGCCATTGTACCTCAGTTCAGCTGTAAAGACTATTCCCATTATTTATTTAAACTGGTAAAATTTTGTGTATGGTTCACTAATAAATATTACAGGATATTGCAGCTGTGCAATTATTTTATATAAAAGTTTATAATACTTTACATATTTGGCCAGAATGGGGACAATGTTCTATATATTTCTTAGAAAGCAGGCCTTTATAATTTGAGAAGTTTCCAATATTTTTCCAGTATAGTAACCTCTCCTTTGTGCCACTATTGTAACTTCCTCTTTCATATTTTATTGATTCTCCCTCCCCCACAATAACCCAGGTTCACTTGTACTCCCCATTCCACTGCCTCTTGTGTTAGGGGATACATGACACACTGCTAACAGAATGAGGATCCAAGGCTTTAAATATGTCATGGCTTTCAGAAGGCATAATTAAAAGGTGCTGGAATAATAGTGCAATCCAATAGCAAATAACACATTTTCAATCATATGGTCTTCTGGAACCATTTGGAAAATGACTGAGCAGCACTAGGAAGTCTTTGTAATCCTTTCTGCTCATCTTACAGGTGTGGCTGTCTACCCCACCAAAGGTAAAAGGCTAGTCCCAGAAGCTAATGGTTTGACATCATGTGGCTCATTTTATTCCCAATATCTAATATGTGTTCATTTGATTTTATTTGTTAAACTAAAGTAATCCATGTTCATTGAATTTTTTAAATCTATGTTGTCAAGGTAAAATCTTTCTATTTTTCCCTTTATTTCCATCCCCTAAAGAAATCATCATAAACTTATAAATGGAAATGTGAGGTTAAGTTATATTTTGTTTTGTTAAACAAAATTTTAACATGATATTCTTTAACCCAATTCTTGAGGAAAGCTCAATTAGTAATAGTTATTAACAATGTACTTGTATGGTCTTTTTTTAATGTATCATTTTATTTTGTCTTATATAAACCAAGCTTTTCAGAAACAATAACTTATTTAACTTATTTTGATGTTGTTTTTTTTCCAAGAAATATGGCAATTTAGCCCCTAGCGTGGACCAGCTCCACCCATTAGTTTTCATAATCTCTTCCAGGAATTCCTGTGAGATCGCATCTAGTAAATAGTAGTTACTAGGAGGTGCACTGCTTCAACTGAGTTATGTAATGCAGAAATCAGAGAAATTTTTATTCACATCATTGTTTAGTGGCATATTTTCATAAGAGATAAGAAAAAGATAAAATGATCTTGTTAAGGAATGATATTTCAAACATATTCTTCAGGAACAAGTTCATCCCAAAAGGATGTTCCACGTAATCAAACCATTTCCTCAAGCTTCTCTAATTTCCTAAAACAAAAAATGGCAAAGACAAAGAAGAGAATTGGTGTGGGAACCCCAGAGCAGTATAAAAAGCCCTCCTTCTCTTACTTCACTGATCTCATTTCCTTTTTTTTTTTTTTTTTTTTTTGAGACGGAGTTTCACTCTTG
>NW_016107482.1:3365218-3368755 GCF_001604975.1 Cebus imitator | reverse complement strand
AGAGACGGGGTTTCACCATGTTGACCAGGATGGTCTCGATCTCTTGACCTCGTGATCCACCCGCCTCGGACTCCCAAAGTGCTGGGATTACAGGCTTGAGCCACCGCGCCCGGCCTATATCATTTCTTTTTTACTCCGTAGGAGAGTTGCATATTCTGAATGTTCCATACTCCTCTAATCTTTGAAGTTTTTTTGCATAAGTGGCTTTGCTTAGATGACCTTTCTACAGAGCCTGCTGTCTAGTTCCTGTACACATCATAGTTTTCCTTCAAAACCAATGTGAGCTTTACATCATTTGGGAAAATATATTTGATTCCTACTCTGGCTTCTAATCAGAATAAGATACCTCTCTTTTTTGTTATCATGACTTCTTGTATTACATTAACTATAATATTTATAATACTGTAAATAGGACCTACTTTGCCTATTTACTTTTCTTTCTTTGATAGACTATATGCTCCGTGAGATAGTAAATTTGTTATTCACATATCTATCTCCAATTTTTTGAGCATATTTGCTGAATCAAAAATTACATTGACAGATATGCAAATTAATTATAATCCATAATTTGTTTTTATTTTGATGTACTCAACCTAAAATTCACATTCCTTTATAATCAGAATAGATCCTGAGTAAAATGGGAGACTTTTCTCAGGATTCTGACTTACTTGGAATAGATAATATATAGTAAGATCATGAGTTATTACCTAATTTTTTCTCTGATATACCTCTCTGTACTAATTTTTAGGAAAAAAATAATTATATATGCTAGCAAGAAAAAAACAGGTATATTTGCAGAAAAAATGTGGCAACAATTGTTATGGTAGAATTGTTACATACACAGAATTTCATTTGGCACTTTTTTAAGCTAAAATCTGTTGAAAGAGCATTATTCAAGAGTCAGAGACAGGAAAATTCGAGTAGTCAACACACTCAACTGGCAGCTATTTTAACACCAAAGTTAATTCCACGTAAACCTTCCCCATATATACTTTCAACTTTGTTCTGTAGGTCTTTATGTCTGTTACCTATTGACACGTTAATGCCGTTTAACAAACCATCCCAGATAACCTTGCTGTAAAAATATATAAGCACTGATTTAGTTCATTGAAGTGGGAGTTGTCTGGGATGGACAGAGCTCATCCATCTCTATTGAATCAGCTGCAGATGACGAGACATCTCTACTGATTTTTCCTGGGCTCTTTCTCATGTGTGGAGGCTAGTTGGCTGATAGGTGTTCAAGAAAGCCTGTGCTAGGAAAAATAAAAAAAGTTAGATTCTGCCTCATGTGTCTCATCCCAGAGTCAGCTAACTTAGGCGTGTTCTCCTGGCAAAGACACAGGAGCAAAAAGAAGCAGAAGTAGGTCAACACTTCCAGTTCTCTCTTTAGTCATAACTGCTAAAATCTTATTGTGCACAAAGCAAGGCACGTGGCTGAAATCAGAAACATGGGGCAATATTGTGACTACAAAGTCGTACTGCAAACATGTGGCCACAGGGAAGGATGAAAACTCAGAGCTGTTGGTGTCATCAATATACTATGGTTTGCCTTAGGCTTGTGATTATTCACACTCCCTCGTATGTACCATATGCTCACTCTTATCCCAGAATCCCTACATCTCATCTAATCACATTACTTTATGTCCAAGATCTCCTCATCCACAAAAGCATTAGTCAAGCTTTTCCGACCCACAACCCACAGCTGTATGGGGCACAGGATGGCATTGAATGCCCCCCAACACAAAGTAATAGACTTTCTTAAAACATTATGAGATGTATGCACAAACCTTTTTATTTTGGCTCATCAGCTATTGTTAGCCTTAGTGTATTTTATGTGTGACCCAAGAAAATAATTCTTCCAATACGGCTCAGGGAACCCAAAAGATTGGACACACCTGGTAGATGATGATTCCCCTGATTTTGAGACCATGAACAAAAAGACAAGCTGCCTCCATCATCCCTGACTCCATTAACACACAGCTTACTTGAACATGCTCTAAAACATTGGTCAAACAGAGACAGGACGATTGCAGTAAGCACTCACATTACCCAAAAGAGAAAGAAAGGGAGTCAAGGGAAGTTGCTGCTTATAATTTTAAAATCCTGCTGAGCAAATGTAGCCAGGCTGTTCCATTCTGGATAGGGTTTTCTTGGTCCAGTACCACTTCGTTTCCCTGCCTGTGGCTCACAGTTTATTGTTTGCCATGCTCATTGGCTTTACCTTTAAGACATCCTTCTTCGTCCATATTAAGTAATAAATGATTGCCCCTGCTGAATCCATATGTTATAACAGATATAAGCCTCCGTGTGATGACATTCAAAAGTGAGGACTTTGGGAGGTAATTATGCATAGAAGACATCATGAGGTCAGGGTCACCATAGCAGAGTTGGTGTTCTTATAAAGAGAAAGAACAGAGCTCTCTCACACATGGCTATGTGAGGATATAGATAGAAAGTAACCATCTGCAAGCTTCAAAGAAAGCCCTCAGAAGGAAGTGAATCCGCCTTTGTGTTGATCTTGGATTTCTTGGCCTTTGGAACTGTGATAAATAAACTCCTGGTGTTTAAGTCATCCAGTCTCTGGTATTTTGTTAACGAAGTCTAGGCAGGCTAACATAATTTGTTAGCTTCTATGACATCTAAGGAGGAAATGGGAAAATAGGCCCTTTGAAAAGAACTCAGCCCACTTTCTATCAGTATACAATTATTGAGACCCGAGAATCCTTTTCACACTTAGAATATTTTTTGCCTATTCAGGTCCAAGTTGGAGGGGTACTCTTACTGATTCAGGAACATTATATGTTTCTTATGAAATTGAGTGGATTTTATGTGAATGGGCAAAAAAGCCACTTCCATGCTTGTTTTCCATATAGGTCTTTCTCACTCATTTTCTTCATTGCTCTTTTAGGCATGCCAGGTTTTTGTGGGATAATGTCCTTAGATTCCTGGAATCACTTATTTCCAAAGGAAAGAGCCAAAAGACATCACTTCAGTTCTATCCAGGGCCTTAATGAGATGTCACAGTCTCACTCTTGAATTATTGGTCCTGGAGGCATCTTTCTTTGAGACTCTTTTGCCATTTTTCAGTTTTTCACTAAGAAAAGGAGAAAGTATTATTTTTGTATCATAGGAAATGTTAGCCCTTATATATTTTACCTAATTTCTATTAGCAAATTGCCATTATTTTCTGAGTTCATCTCTTTCTTTCTTTTTCTTTTTCTTTTTTTGTAAGACAGAGTCACATTCTGTCGCCCCAGGCTAGAATGTAGTGGTGTGGTCTCAGCTCACAGCAACCTCTGCCTCCGGGTTCAAGCAGGTCTCCTGTCTCAGCCTACCAAGTAGCTGGGACTACAGGTGCCCACCACCACACCCAGCCAATTTTTGTGTTTTTAGTAGAGCTAGAGTTTCACCATATTGGTCAGGCTGGTCTCTAACTCCTGACCTCAGGTGATCCACCTGCCTCGGCCTCCCAAGTGCTGGAATTACAGGCGTGAGCCACCATGCCTGGCCATGTTAATCTCTTTCTTAAAGGACCTT
>NW_016107482.1:3344464-3365156 GCF_001604975.1 Cebus imitator | reverse complement strand
AGTAAAAGTTAGATGCATGTTCTTTTATTTATTTATTTATTTATTTATTTTTTGAGATGGAGTTTCTCTCTTGTTGCCTAGGCTGGATTACAATAGTGCAATCTCAGCTCACGGCAACCTCCACCTCCTGGGTTCAGGTGACTCTCCTGCCTAAGCCTCCCAAGTAGCTGGGAATACAGGCATGCACCACCACACGCAGCTAATTTTTGTATTTTCAGTAGAGACGGGTTTTTGCCATGTTGGCCAGGTCTCAAACTCCTGACCTCAGGTGATCCACCTGCCTTGGTCTCCCAAAGTGCTGGGGTTAGAGGTGTGAGCCACTGCACCTGGTCTTAGATGCATTTTCTGCACTGCCTTGGGAATATTCTTCGACAAATCTAAAAATGCTGTGGTTATGTTTTTATCTTCTATAATCATCAGCAAAAGTGCTGCCAAATATATCTCCACCACATAACATGGGTCACTGTATTTCCAGTCTGTTATATGTTTCCTCAGCACTCTTAAACTATTATAAGAACTTCCTCACCAACTGGTCCCAAAACTAATGCCACTTATTCTGGGTTTTCATGGTGGCAACATCTCACTTTTCTCATCAGTGTCTATATTACATATATGTTGACACAATGTTACTGCCTACCAACAATGTTATCAAATATAAGTAAAATTTTTGAGTCATTAAGTTCTGAAAGCTCTTTTTAGCTCACATGTCTAGTGTTTTGTTTTTTGTGTTTTTTGGTTGTTTGTTTTTGGTCTTCGCTGGGTTATTTTATGCATCTAAGTTCAGCTAGGCAGATTTGCTAATCTTGCCTGGGCTTTCCCATATATTGTTGAATGATCTAGGATAGCTTCTGCTGGAATAAATGAAGGGAATAAATAAGGGACTTACTTTATTGCCCAACAGGCTAGCCTAGGAATAGTCTTGTGGTGGAGACAGAAGAACAAGAGTAGAAAGAATCAAAGAAGTGTTTGCAAGCCTTGGCAGTGTCCATACTTTCAAGATTTCATTACCTAAAGTCAAAAGACTAAATTCAGAATAAGTCAGCAAGTAAATGGATTCTATCTCTTGGTGAAAAGAGCTCCAAAGTCACATTCCAAACAAGGTAGATGTATGATAAGGTAAAAATTTGAGTCACTAATGCATGATTATACTACAGCTTTAGTCTCATAGAATTTGCTAATAAACCAGACTATTAGGGGGTGATGATTTCTTTCTTAAAGCAAGCTCACTCACTTCACCTGTTAGAGAAGTATAACTCAAAGTGATTTGAGCATAAGTAAAGTTGGTGTATTATCCAGTATTGATGGGGAGTTCTGGGGTAAGATAATCTTTAGAATTAACCTTAACAGTTCATCAATCTCCTCAAGAATCTACTTTTGTTATTTTGTTTCTTCGGTATGTCTCTGTTCTGTTGATTTCAACCTAAAACCACTTGCCATGTTGGTCAGAATAACAGAAACTTCTCTGACAACTGGGTAACAGGTTTCCCCAGTCACATGCAGGAAGAGCGAGAGAGAGTGCTTCCAAACAGTTTCCAAGCAAGAGAATGGAATAAAGTTAGCATGCTCTGGTTTTGGTCCTGCGTCCACTCCCTAGTTGTAGCCAAGAACAGGTCTCAGTTATATCATTTGTTGGAGCAGAGTCAAAACTCTGAAAGTAGGGGTGAAGGAATATTTTCAGTAATTACACTGAAGAGATTCTTTTTACCCCAAAGCTTTAGAAGCACTGATTTTGTGAGCATGCTGGACATTTTTTGGATTTCCGCTGAATTTATTTTGGTTTTGCTCAAAAAACTAAGGAATACACCTTAACTGATAGAGAAGACACTCTTCTTTCCTTATATACATATAATACACTTACTTTAGCTCATTAAAGTTTTTTGGTTTTCCATACTTCTTTAAAAATGTCGCTAAGAAAACATTTTTCTTTAATATTGCCTTGTCATTTTTTTTCTAATCTATAATGCTTTTTATGGCCATGGAGAACAATTATAGTAAAATCCTTCTTCCATTACAAATCATTTATGAAACCTGCTTAAGTACTGTCAAGTGAAGATTTATGGATTGCTAAGTCATTTGCTGTGGTTTCTGTAAAACTCAGGATAGATTTGACCATATCCGATGGTTACAGTATTTCAAACAGCAAATTGCCTTATATATTTTGTGTCAGGATAGCTTCATGTTTGTCAAACAACTTAAGAGTTTCGTTATTTTATAACATCTGCATTTAGTTATATGTCACTCATTATTGTTCTGAATAAATCTGCCCATAACAATACTGAAAGATGTTTTGTATTTTCCGTGTATTCTGGGCCATATAATTTCCCTTTGTAAATATATTAATCACACATAAACATGCATACACTCAGAGAGCTATACATACCACTTGAAGAAGGTCTTACATCACATTAGAACAATAGCCATTGATGTCAAATGTCCTAGAAGAGCACGCTTTTTTTTTTTTTTTTTGAGCCATTAACTCTCACCTTTGTTATTTAATTAAAAAAACTTTTTTTTTTCAGAAACACCTCCCACTTGCTCTCCCTGCAGTCTCATATATTTATCTTGATTTTACAGATTAAAAAAATAAGAAGGGCTGGGGGTGGTGGCGCACGCCTTTAATCCCAGCACTTTGGGAGGCTGTGGCAGGCATATCATGAACTCAAGAGATAAATATGGTGAAACCCTGTCTCTGCTAAAAATACAAAGATCAGCTGGGCATGGTGGCGTGCACATTTAATCCCAGCTATTCAGGAGGCCGAGGCAGAAGAATCTCTAGAACCCAGGAGTCAGAGGTTGCAGTGAGCTGAGATAGCGCCACTGCACTCCAAGCTGGTGACAGAGAAAGACTTCCCCAGCCAAAAAAAAAAAAAAAAAAAAAAAAACTAAGAAGATAGGCAACTTCTCTGTATTTCCTTAGTTTTTACTTCATGTTCTTTTTTTGTTCCAGAATCCAGTACCTGGGCTCCTAGAATTTGAGTCCTTAGGTTCAACTAGACTTATATCAATTTCTCAGGCTGTCCTTGTTTTTGATGGCCTTTTTCATATTTCAGCAATGCTAGTCAGATATTTTGAATAATATTCTTCAACTGGGATTTCTCTTATATTTTTCTCATGATTACTGAGGCTACAGCTTATTGGGAGGGAGACCCAGAAATTGCCATTCTATTCACATGATATAAACTAACACATATCATATGTTAAGCTAAACATGAGTTCATGTTACTGTCCCTAATTTTCACTTCATCCAATATATATGGTTCACTGTAGCCTTCTCCGTTTGCTTATGCGTAACCTCCCACTCCAACAGGGAGAAATCAGTCTCCCACTACCTGCCATCCATTTACCTATTCATTCACAGTATAAATGTACCTTGATTTCAGAATTGTTAACTGGTGCCCTCATAGGAAACAACTTTATCTTCATAGTGCTTATGAGTACTTTCTCTTGACTTTACTGTTACAGTCGCCAATCTTTTCCAGTGTTACGTTAGTTACCTCCTGTTTTCTCAGCCTCTTCAGTGAGGCATGCCATTCATTTGTAATAGAGTTAGGCTCTTTTGTCAAAGTCCGCATTTCATCTAGGATCCTCCAATTTTCTAAATTATGTTTTAAATTTGTGTACATTATGGGCCACTCTTTGTTTTATGAGGTTGCCAGGGTTTGACAAAAGTATAATATCATGTATCTGCTACAATAATACCATAGAAAATTATTGGATGGCCCTAAAATATCCTCTCTGTTTTACCTATTCAAGCATCCCCAACCCCCTGGAAACCACTGACCTCCTTTTCATCTCTGTAATTTTCCTCTTTTGTAACACCATGTAATGGATTCATACAGTATGTAGCCTTTGCCACTTGGTTCTCTTAGTAGCATGCCTTTACTATTCATCCATGTGGTTGCACGACTTAACAGTCTATTCCTTTTTATATCTGAAGAGTATTTTACATTAACCCTCACCTCAGTTTATCCATTCACCAGGTTGTTTCTCCTACTGAAGCACCTCTCTGTTACCCTCAGTTTTTGCAATTATAAATACAATTTTCATAAACTTTCATGAGCAGGGTTTATGTGGACATAAGTGTTCAAATGTTTTTGACAAGTACCTAGATGCATGATTGCTGAATTGTTTGGTAAGACATGTTTAGCTTTATAAAAACGCTGCAAACTTGTCTTTGAACATGGCTGTATCATGCTCTATTTCTGCAAGCGTAAGTGTAAGTTATTGCTATTCTGCACCCTTACCAACAATTGATATTGTCATTTTCAATTTGTTTTGGTTTGGTTTGGTTTTTGGTTTTTGGACATCTTACTTGGTGTAAAATGATATAAAATGGTGTTTCATCATTGATATACTTGCATTTCAATAATGATTTATGATTTAAGCATCTTTTTTATATGCTTACTTACCATCTCTATATTTTTTGTGAGATGCTTTTCAGCTTTTCTGCCCATTTTTAATTGTGTTGCTTTCTTATAGTTGAATTTAAAGAATGCATTGTATTTTCTAAATACAAATCCTTTATCAGGTATGTAATTGGCAAATGCTTTTTCCAAGTGTATAGATATTTATTATTCTCTTAACAGAACCTTTTGTAGAACAAAATATTTAGTTTTAATAAAGGCCAACTTGTCAAATTTTTCTTTCATTGATTTACCTTTAATAAGTAAAAACTTATTAGCAAACACAAAGTTACACAAATTTTCTTGTTTGTTTTCTTATAGAAATATTACATACATTTAGGTCTGTGATCCATTTAAGTTTTCTTTGTGTAAATCATAAAGTTTCCATCTAGTTTTTGTGTTTTTTTTTTACATGTGAATGGCCAATTTTTCCAGCATCATACATAGATCATTGTTTTTTCATTGATTTGCCTTTGTCAAAAATTGTTATATGGTATTAGTCGAATTCGTTTCTGGGTTTTCTGTTTCACTCCAGTAACCAACAAGTTTATGCTTATGACAATACCATGGAATCTTGATCAAGCTGGCTTTATAGTAAGTCCTAAAATCAGGCCATATGAGCATTCTAGCATTGGCGTCCATTGCAGAATTGTGTTGGTTATTCTAGGTCTTTTGCCTTTCCATATCAATTGTAGGCCCACTTTGTCAATATCTACAAATAAGCTTGCTTAGATTATGATTAAGAATGTGCTAGATCTTTAAATAAAGTTATGAAAAATTGGCATTTTAACAAAATTATCTTCCAATAAATAAACATAGAATATCTGTTCATTTAATAAAATCATATTTGACTGGTTTCACTGGTGTTTTGCCCTTTTCTCCATATATATCAGATACATAGTTTATTACACTTACATGTAAGTCTTTAATTTTTTTATGTTATGTAATTTTAACTAGTCTATCTACATGTATATATATGTATTCCAGTTCTTTATTGCTGATACATAGGAAAGTAACTAACTTTTGCATATTGATCTGAGTCTTTAAGTCTTTGCTATAATCACTTATTAATTCCAGATTTTTTTGCTTTTTAAATTTTATTTATTTATTTATTTTTTGGTGGGGGGAGCATTGCCCAGGCTGGAGTGATGTGGTTCAGTCTTGGCTCAAGGGAGTATCCTGCCTCAGCCTCCTGAGAGCTGGGACTACAGAAGTGTGTCACCATGTCCAACTAGTTTTGTATTTTTAGTAGAGATGGGGTTTTACCACATTGGCCTGGCTGGTCTTGAACTCCTTCTCTCAAGTTATCTGCCTGCCTCAGCCTTCCAAGGTGCTGGGATTATGTGAGCCACTGCGTGTTCACTTTTAAAACAGATTTTTTGGGGGTCTTCTATATGTATTTAATGCCACTTGCAAATAAAAAGAGTTCAACATCTTTCCCAATATACTTTTAATTTCCCTCCCTTTCTCCCTTCGTTCCCTCCCTGCCTCCCTCTCTTTCCTCCCTCCTTCCCTCCCTCCCTTCCTTCCTTCCTTCCTTCCTTCTTTCCTTCCTTCCTTCCTTTTCTCCTTCCTTCCTCCTCCTCCTCCTCCTGCTCTTCCTCCTCCTCCTCCTTCTTCTTCTTCTCTCTCTCTCTCTTCTTGTTTTACAAACAGAGGTTGCTCTGTCACCCTTGTTGGGGTATAGTGGCATGATCATAGCTCACTGCAACTTCAACCTCCTGGGCTAAAGCAATTCTTCCGCCTCAGCCTTGCAAGCAGCTAGGGCTACAGGTGTACACAATCATGCCAGGATAATTTTAAAATTTGTATTCTTTTAAGACAGGGTCTTACCATGTTCCCTGCCTGGTCTTGAACTCCTGGCCTCAAGCAATCCTCCTGTCTCAATCTCCTGATCTTTTATTTTTCTCATTTGCACTAGCAATGACTTCCAAAACAAAATGACGACAACAACAAAAAAATGATCATATGTGGTGAGGTGAAAGGACCATCCCTGCATGTTTCCCAACTCAGGGGGAAAGTGTTCTGTCTCTCACCATAAAGAATGACATCAGCTAAAGTTTTCTCACATGTACCTTTATCATGTTAACATTATGTCCCCCTTTATTCTTGGTTTACTTAGAGGTTTTTCTTTTATGGTAAATAGGTGGTGAATTTTGTTAAGTGATTTTATACATCTATTGATATAATCGTGTTTTTTCTTTCTTTAATTTTTAATGCAGATATAATCCTTATATGACAAAATTTACTTGCTTAAATGTACAATTCCATGTTTTGTTTTCATTTTTCCTATGTTCATGGAAGTGTACAAGACATTACTAATTCCAAAACATTTTCCTTATCCCCAAAGAAACCCCTTACCGATTAATTATTGCTCCAAACATCACTCTCAGCAAATTGACACAAGAATAGAAAACCAAACACTGCATGTTCTCACTCATAAGTGGGTGTTGAAGCATGAGAACACATGGACACAGGGAGGGGAGCATCACATACCGGGGTCTGTGGTGGGGTGGGGGCTGGGGAAGGGATAGCAGGGAGTGAGGGGATTGGGGAGGGATAGCTTTAGGAGAAATACTTAATGTAGATGATGGAGTAATGGATTCAGCAAACCACCATGGCACGTGTACACCTATGTAACAACCTGCACATTCTGCACATGTACCTCAGAACTTAAAGTATAATAAATATATTTTTTAATTGCCCCATGCCCTCCTTCTCCCAGTTTCTGGTAATCACTAATATATATTCTGTTTCTATGGATTTGTATATCCAAACATTTTGTATACATGGAATTGTAGAAAATGGGGTCTTTGTGTCTTGTTTCTTTCACTTAGATTAATGTCTGCAAGTTACATTTGTGAAATTACCCTCAAGGTACTTATATTATAAAGGGGTGGTTTATACTCATCAGTTCAACAAGTCTATGTTCATCTTGGTTACCAGACACCTATTAATTTAAAAAATGCTATGAGTTCATTATTGGTTCCCTGAACCTATCAGATATTATTGATAAATTACACGATCATCCAGAGTAGCTAAATGAGATAATTAATGTCAGAAGACTAGAACAAGTACACAAAATTAGATGCACATTTTCAAAGTGGAATCACGACGATAAAACAACTGAGTTTGATGTCTGGGTTTGAATCTCAGACCAGGTATGTCCAAATACATTGGTATTTATCCCAATTTTCTGATACTTTATCAATGTTTTCTTATTTAGAAAATTTCAGTCAAGTTCAGAAGGATGAGATAAAAAATAAAAAGTATTTTGGGTAAAAAACAAAATTTTTCAAACGGCATCTAATCTAGGACACAGGTGTGATGACCAAGTTAGGGATCCCATTAGTGTCCCTATTGAAAATACACACGTGTGACAAGTTGATTTAAGACAGAAGACTCTATCTTGAAAGAAGAACAAAGCTATGTGACTCTGAAAATCTAAATTATATCATCTTTGGTCCATTGCTAAACTGTTTATCTAGAATCCACTATTTGAAAACTTTCGACCAGCTTTTCCATTTACATTTTTACATTAGTATATATTCAAGTAAGTAAACAAATATCCACAGTTTTTATGAAATTTTAATATTTTAAACATCTTATTGACAATTCCAAGAAAGCAAGGTTTAATTCTGCAAATTCTCATGTTTAAAACTGAAAACATATAAATAAACAAATGTAGGGATTGGAAATCTTATCTAGCAGCTAGAAATTAGGGTTTCAGTCATTTTCATTCATCAAATATGTTAACATTACAAGTGGGTTTCTTACACAGCCCAAATACTGTGTTCTAAATCACAAGACTGAAATAATGTCCATGATTTTTTATTAGATTCTTCTGTCCTTGTATGTTCTGGGCACAACTCAATTTGCTTTCCAAAAAAAGTTCATGTTTTGTTTACACACTTAGTCTGCTAGCATAAAAGTGGATGATCCTTTCAAAATGGATTGTGGTGTCAACTAATTTCAGTAAGTCTATGAGCAGGGGTCTTTCCCACTGCCCTCATTGGCAGCTCAAAATGAATCAGAAAGCTCAAACTAAAGTGTGAAAAACCCAGATTATTTAAGCCTAAAATCTGACAGATTCTGTTTGTTTTTATCACTAACACTCCATTTAAACTCATCTAGGAAAGTTAAAAAAAAAATACCAAAATGCAAAAGCTTCTTTTTGTTCTGTACCTTCTAGAAACTCTGAAACAGTCAGCACAGACAATTGCACTCTGCTTCTTAAAACATGTTTTGTTTTCCTTCTTGATTTTAATTTCAGAAGACATAAACAAATAACGAACCTGGACAATCTTTCTTTGTTTCATTCAATCATGCTTCCTACTCAAAACTAATTTTTTAATAAATGTCTCTTTGCTGTGTTTTATTGTAAGAATGTAACACAGTTTACTCATTGGCGATCATTCAGTTTTGCCTTTCACGAATGATCCTACAACATACATTGCAGGGGCAACATATGCCTATATTTCTGTTATGTATATGCTTGTAAGAGAAACTGAAGAAGTTCTTACATATATTTGCTTTAATAAATACCAACAAAATTTTTCAGTGTGCTTGTAGAACCACCTTTGCCAAAATTGTTAACAATGAGAAAATTATGAATGTGAAAAAGACCTGAACTAATCAACTCCCATCTTGCCGTTAACCTCCAAACTGCCCTTAATAATTCCTGGGCTTGTTCCAAAGATAACTCCTGGAGATATTTACTTTATAATTTAAATGATAATAGCTCTTCTCCAGAACTAAACTGACTTTGTAAAGCTAATAAAAAAGCACCAGGCTAGGAGTATAAGGAGCATGAATTATGCTAAAGTGTAGATCAAATTTATCCAACCTACGGCTCATGCACCACAAATGGCCCAGGCCGGCTTTAAATATGGCCCAACACAAATTCACAAACTTTCTTAAAATAGTATGCAATTCTTAAATAATTATTTTTTAGCTCATCAGCTATCATTAGTGTTAGTGTATTTTATGTGTGGCCCAAAACAATTCTTCTTCTTCCAGTGTGGCCCTGGGAAGACAAAAGACTGGATACCCCTGGTGTAGATGCTAAGGTGTAAATGGATTATCAGCTACTATTCCACAGCTACTATTCCAGATGACATAAGATATGCAACTTCCCCTGTTACCCTGCAGATAACATCACTATTTTAGAATTGAAGATTGGCCTTTTGTGATGCCTTTTCAGAGTTTTTAATTTTTAACAACCTATGGCTTCCATCTGAACCCATCAACCTCTGCTGACTGGTCCTGTGGCTCCTCCCTGAAACTGACTCCCTAGCCCACCAAACTATCCTTGAAAAACTGTATCATTAAAGTTTTGGGGGAAATTGATTTGAGTAATAACTGTGTCTCCCAAGTGGCATGGCTGGCCTCCTGTCAATTAAACTCTGTATTACAAAGCCATCGGCTCAGTGAATTGGTTTTTTCTTTGCAGTGGGCAGGAAGAACTCATTGGATGATTACATTTGTGCAAATTCAGGTTCTCAGCCTTGCATACAAATTATATTTCTTCAGATAATTATTAAAATTTGTTATTATTAGTCTCTGTAATTTTAGCAATTCTGTTGCATAAATAGTGGTTTCTCATTATGATTTATTCACAATTATTTGATGACAAGCTGTCTTCCTTCTCATAAATGTTTGGTCGTTTGGGTCTTTTCTGAGGGCTGGATACAAGACTTTGCTCCTCTTTGGATTGTGCTGTTTGCCTTCTGTGTGTAGATTGTAAAAGTACAGAAGAAAGGGAATGTTACTTATTTCTACAATTTGAAATTTGTAAGGGAAATGTTACTTTTTTTGAAAGGGAATTTGAAAAACCTTTCTTTTACATTTTTCTATATTCTCTGGAAACAATTCTGTTACGTTAACTTTATTTTCTATTTAAAATTTTGTGTCAGTTTGTCAGGGATGCTAGCTGGGCCTAGAATAATTTTGTGAAGCTTATTAATTAGTGATTTGATTTCATTAATAACCATGACTATTCATGTTTTCTGTGTTTTCTTGCATCGTCAGTGAACCTGGGTTTTGTAGAGATTCATAATTTTATTTAAATTTTCATTGCTATAATATTGTTAGTAATATGTGCTTCTCTCTTAAATAGCTATAAAAAGTATAACTAGTTCAATGTTTCATCTTGTATGTTAGATATTTGTGCCTAATTACTGATTTTATTATTCAGGTATATTAAACCAACCAAGAAGTTAGTTCATTGGAAACAATCAACTTTTTGTTATACGGTATGTTCCATGTTTGGTTTTTATTTTACTGATTTCTTTCCTTATCTTTTTTATTAGCACGAGTTTATTACTTTATAAATAAATTTACTATTAATTTCTATGTTGCTATTATGGATAACTTGATTTTTTATCTCATAATATTTTCATTTTAGGTATATGCTTTTAATTCAACACATTTCTTAATCTTAAACATGACAAGCTGCATTGGATCTATTTTATTGTACATTTATTATCACTCAGTTGTAAATAGTGACTGATTTTTATTGAGGTTTTAACTTTATCCCATGGGTTATTTAGGAGAAGATTAATTAATGTTCATTGTTTGTATCCTCCATTGTTTCTCCTAAGTCAATTGCTAGCATTATTGGGTGATTTTTGAGAACAATGCTTTAGTTTTGTTTGGTTTGCTCCAGCAGTATTTTAAGGTGTTTTTCTTTATGTTTTAATAAGTTTTCCATAAGAAATGTATGTAAATTCTTCTTTCTTTGTCTTGATCAATTTTGAAAAATTTCTATTTGTATTACTTCATGATTCTAGAAAATATCATAGGACACTATTATAAACTTGGGTAGGAAACAATTTTGGATACGATAGATGTCTGGTTTTCTATCTTGTTTCAATCTGAATGCTGCAATTTATTTTATCTTTTAGCTAACTGCTCCTGTCTTTAGCATTTTACAACCTGTTGTCCAAACTTATCAAGTGAGATATTTTTTGTTTTATTTCACCCTACACTTCCTTCCTTCTTTGCCATCTACAGTACCAAAAAATCTAGAGAAGGCTTCTATTGACTTGAACCCCTTTAAAAATTCAGAACAAAGTTGCTGCTCACCTCTTTTGAGGCGCACTCTTTCCTTTGGGGAGTTGAAAGAATCATGGGCAGATTCTTCTTAGGTATAAAGCCCTTTTTCCTCTCTTGCATGACCTGACCTCTTTGGCTTTGCGGGTACCAGAGATGGCCTTTATTGTGAGAGGATTAGACTTTGCATGTGTAATGGCAGATGAGAGCTACAAAGTTAGGGGTGGCTGAGTGCAATTTACTGGAAGTGGTCTTAGCTGTTTTATCTTGTTTCTTCTCCTAGGAAGTTGTTGTTTAAGGATTCTAACTCTAGTTAAGAGACACATTATGAGAAAAGAAAAATTCAGCTGAGTTAAATGTAAAAGAGTTTAATTGAGCAATGAACGATTTGCAAATCGATCAGCCCCCAGAATCGCAGCAGATTCACAGAGACTCCAGCACAGCCATCTGGTGGAAGAAGATTTATAGATACACACACACAGATACACACACACACACACACACACGGAAATGACATACAGAAATTGGAAGTGACATACAGAATTGCTGAATTGGTTACAGCTCAGCATATGCCTAATTTGAACACAGTTTGAACACTCAGAATTGTATGAATGGATGAAGTATGGATGCTGGTAGTGTTCAAAACAGCTATTGTTACAGGGCCATACTACTAAGTTAGGTTTTCAATTTTGTCTGCCTATTAAGCTATGTTACATTTCATTCACAAGTACTCAAATATAGAGGTACAGAGTCTTTCTCAGACCATAATCAGTTTACTTTAACAATTGTAAAGTGTCTTCTCTATTAATTATTCTCTCAAAATTATATTGATTTGGCTTGTCTGTGCACATTTGCATAAAGAACTGAACTGTTGTTTTCATAGGTAAATGAGAGACTGAGTTTTCTCAGCTCCAAAGAGAAGGGGCATTTGCTCTTCCTGCTGAAAGGCATCCATAGGTGACCAGGGGCCTCATGAAAGTGTCTGGGGGTTTGACCCTCTGTGACATGCAATGGCCCTATAGGGAAATCACCAACAAAACTAATTTTTAAAAAGGCTTATCTAGGAGAAGCATATAAGGAGTGATCACCTGGGGTTTCAAGCCCTCTCAGAGGTCACAGCCTTCTGGGGAGAGAAATTGACACATACAGGAGGGTAGAAATAACTCACTGGTGATACACTGTGGAGTCCTGCCCACAAGCAGCACATATCAATACACCACACAAAAATCTCCTTTTATAAAAAAAGTGTGAAACCTTTTTTCAGTTTCTATCCTTTTATTAAAAAAAAAGGGAAATAAATATTATTTTAAAAGTGGGAAACAAATATTCAATGAATGATGAGAAATCAAGTATAATGACCCTCCTCCGAGCACTTTGTAGGTTTCATGGCCTCTCTAATTGCCTGAGTTTGTGCACGTTTTCACTAAGAAAAAAGAGCCCTTAAAAAGATCGACCTGCAAACTGTAGAGATCCTATGTTCTTTTTTTCTCCATTTTCTTTTCTATCTGATTTAAACCTGCTGTTATTTTTCTATTGCAATAAAAACCACCGTTTGGATCCAATAGGTTTTTTTTTGTTGTTATTGCCGTTTTGAAAGCTGGTGAATTTGTATTTATCTCACGGATAAAGTTCTGAAGTAAAAGCTATAGGATCTTTGTGTGTTAGTGTATGTGTGTGTGTGTGTTTGTATATATTTAAAAGGCCTTTATAATTTATATCATTCTATCTTCAATTAGTAATTAATTCCATTTTAATTTCCCTCTAGCACACCAGATTTGTTCTCTCCATACCATATGATGTAAATTTTACTGTTTGATTTTCACCTGAGTTGTTTCCTTCGATATGTAAATTTAAGGCTATGTAAGTCTAAGACGGGGGAAAAAGGTCTTTATGAATCTGTAAGATGTACTTCTATTGGCATGCCCAATAGGGAAATCAACAACAAAAATTATCTAGTTATGTGTTGTGTACACAATGTTTCACTATTGAAAATACATTTAAAAAGCTCTAATTAATTGGCTCAATAAAGGCACTTGAATCAAATAATTCATCAGGAAAAAAGAAAAGACTAGGCAAATGCCCTTTCAAGTTTATTAACTTAAGTAAAATTTTTAATGAATAAGCTAGCTTTGAAATTATTGATAAAGTAATATTAGAAATGCCTTAAGACTTGACAACACACATTTCTGTTTGCATGTATTAATCAAGCAATCTCATACTTATCTCTGCCAAATAATATAAGGTGTCAAAATTTGGCATAGGAGTTACAAATCTATAAACTCAGCCTCAAACAGAATAATCCCTGCTTATGTAACTGTTAATAAATAAGAAATTGATAGCAGTTTAATAAAAATAGCTACATCTTGAATGTAGTAAGATGACCATAACTTCTAGTCTTGTGACTTTAGGCAGTCTAGTCCACAGGCAGTAAGATTTGTTTTAGGAAAGGACTGTTATCATCTTTGTTTCAAAGCTAAACTATAAACTAAATTTTTCCCAAAGTTAGTTCAGTGTATGCACAGGAATGAACCAGGACAGCCTTGAGGTTAGAAGCAAGATGGAGTCAGTTAGGCCAAATCTTTTTTACTGTCTCAGTTATAATTTTACAAATGTGATTCCATAACTTCCATAACTTGATAAATGGTAACTATCACAGTTTTCATAAATAATCCAGGTAAATGATCCCAAAGAAGTTGTTATTGGGAAATCAAAGGAAAGGAAGATCCAATTAGCATTGAGCCAAGTATAATGTGTCAAAAAGCTTGGATATCTCAGATTAGATACACTTTTAAATGATGCTAACAATTTGGATTTTACTAGCTCATAAAGGATTTTTAGAAGATATTAAGCAGGGAAGTAAAGTGATAGAAGCCACAACTTTTGAGATTATTCTTTCAACGCTAAATAGGTAAAACTATACTGTTTCAAATTATAAATACTAATCATAAAATTAGTAGAAGTTAAATTGTCACATTTTTGTCATACATAAAGAGTTAAAATAGTGGGGTTTATGCCTTACAGAATTTTTAAATTTCTCATAACAGAATTGTCATATGTTTGAGAAATTCTATCTAGCATTCTAACATATATTCTAGAAGACCATATTAATAGTTCTGCAGTAAATCTTCTCATTATATTAATATTAAAATCACTTTATAACAATTACATAAAGTACATATAATTTTAAAAGATGCACACTCGGGACCACTACAATGCTTAAATAATTAATTTAGTCCATTTGAAATTTCTGTAAAGAGAAGAGCTATGCTTAGCCATAGCGATACGAATTTACTCTTTGATTTTATGACTTGGCCCATTTGTGAAATTGTTTTAAAACATACATACATCTCTATTGTAGAAAATAGATATTGGAAGAATCAAATCCAAAAGATTATAAGAACAACAATATTGCAACATTACCTGTAATAAGCACTGCTATGAACAATGTAATATTCCAGAAAGGAAATTAATGGGTTATGAATGCCCTTGGCTGGGGAACAGAGGGGAATGCCATGAGAAGGAATGTGACACACAGATAGTAGTCCTGCTGTTTCAAACACACTGGAGAGAAGAGCTAAGAGTAGCATATATTTCACATTTAACTCTCACTATTACTTAAGTATTTAAGTCTACAATCCTTAAACATCTTTTCTACATGATGAAGTAGCCAATTTTGAAATAGCTGCCCTTGCTAAATACTCTCAGCCTCCTTTCTGGCATTTCCCATAATGCCTTTAGCAGTGGCTATAGGCAATGAAAATGAGATTTCTTTCAATAGTCCAACTTTTCTTGTATTAACTAATCACTTAAAATGTATCAGAATCCTTTTTCAAGTATCACTGAAACAGAAAATGTTATTTCTGCTTAAGAAGAATACATTTTTGTTTTGTGATGAGAAAGGCATGAATATAAAACAGTCAATTATTTCCCCTGAAAACCACCCTCCTAATAATTCTAAAAAGTAAGCAACTAAACAATTAACCTGCAAGATTAGAAAACAGACCATTTTACATTTTTAGACAAATAGATATTCTACAAGTGAAGAAATAGTATAGATTCAGATAATGTCCTCTTTTTTTCTGTTTGAAAAACATAAACACAATTCAAACCAAAAGCAACAAATTTCAATTCATACAAAATGTAGTTTTGGGGTGTTAGAGGTAGGCACTGTATAATACATATTTGGTTCAAATAAGTCTTTCATGAGCAACTCTACAATTTCACAGACAAGCCTTATCTGAGACCATGTCACAGCAATGTCTAAAATCAAAACTGCAAACAATCAAACAAAATGCACAAAACAAACAAACAAGAAACAACATCATCATGGAATAGCTGCTCGTGACAAGAGGTGGATCTCTGTCTGTATTTCAAGGCATTGCTTTTCAGTCCCATTCTCATAGGTACACAGGGTTTAATCCCTACCTCTCAGTCCCCTGCTACTCTCACTAACTTTTAGCATTTCTGGAAGTAGGTTTATTTAGCAGCTTTCATGATGTTCTGTTGCTTGCTCTATTAGTGTGTCTGACATCAACACTTATTTCAGCATGGAAAGCCCAGAAGGCAAGTACACAATATTGACCATGCTCTGATAATGGAGCTGAGTCCAGTGTCTTACTTTGTAGATAGTTTTGTATAACCCAACCACAAAGTAAAAAACAAATTTTCTGGACATAGTCCCTTTGAAATGAAGGAATCTTTGAAAAGACATCCAAACCAACTCAGGAGAAATGACTTACAAGTAAAATCTTGTGTCAGGATTGAAATAATAAATAATTAGATTCTGAACAAGAATAATAATTTGAACTCTAGTCATTAACAACTAGTTTACTCCTATGTTTATGACAAGTATTGGCCAACTATAGTTCACAAGCTATCAATTCAGCTATTGCTGTTTCTACAAACAAAATTTCAGTGAAACATCTCCATGTCCATTTATATATTGTCTATGACTCTTTTTGTACATAAGAGCAACAGAGACTGTATGCCGTGCATACCTTAAAATATTTAGTATCCGGGCTTGCACAGAAAAAAAAAAAAAATTACCAATCTCTGACATGGAATTACCAACCTAACAGGGATCAAACAAGAGAGGCCTAAAAGCCAAATACAGTCCATAGATGTATTTTGTTTGGCTGCACAATTTTTGTTATAACTTTATTTTTACTTTATTTATTTATTTTTTTTTACTGTTAGTTTTATTTGTGTGTCTTTACAAAGCATTTATCTTTCATTTCTCTTGTGTCAGATACACTTACTTCTTTCATTTACCTACCTGCTTTAGGTCATTTACTTTAACTATCTGTCTCATGACGGAATTTCAATTTGAAAACTTTGATGTAGAAATAGAGTAACAAATGCGGCAGTGTACAAAGAAATTAAATATATACTATGTTCATGTATGCCATTTCATTTGCAGCTTAAGAAATGAAATCTAGATGATGTAAGATATTGATTTGCCTTCTAATTACAGCTAAGCACTGATAAGACTAAATGCAATTTGGTTTAGTCAGTTCAACAAATGCTACTATATTTCAGTGTTCATTAGATATTATTTTCATAGAGACTGTCTTTTACCTTCCATGTTTGTATACAATACTAGTCTGGGCCACAACACTAGTAGATAAAGCCATCGTTAGTCAACCACATCTCTATTGCTAATATGTGACTGCACTGTTAAAATTCTCACCTGCCGGCTAGTAAGGATCTGTCACATTACATGGTTAGTCTGACCAAAGAAAATATGGCCAATAACCAATATAAAGATACTTTTATAATTCCTATTATAAAAGAAATCATGTACCCTAAGTTATGGACTGTACCTCTGCAAGGTCGCTATTATCAGAAGACCACCACAGGCCTCACCAATAATGCTGTGTTTCTTGTAATTTATGACACTCCAATTATGATAACAATCACTCTTGCTTTCAAACCAGTATCTCTCTTTCTCTCTCTATATATATACTTTTCTTTCTTTCTCTCTATTTTTATACATCTAACACATAAAGTATAATATAATGTAATATGCAATATAATATACTGTAGTATAACATGATATATGGTATTCATATACTATAAGTAATATGTCAAGTTGCTAACGTTGTTACCTCTGTGAGATAAATGTAATCTCTTGAAAATTAAGAAAAAAAAATAAAATTTCTCAGCAGATAGACATAAAATCAAAAAAAATAGAAATTTTAGAACTGAAAAATCTAATGGAAAAAGAAACCACTGAATGTGTTTGATAGCAGAATGCAGATGACAGAAGAATGAGACAATGAATGTGGATATAGAGAAACACAAAGTGCTTAATGTGAACAGAAACAAAAGATTGAAAAAGCCTCAGGGTCAGACGGAAAATGCTTAAAAGTCTCACATTTTTGTCATTGACATATAAAATAGAAGAGGAATAGATAGGCGCAGAAAAATATCAAAATAAATAATGGCTGAACACTTCTCAAATGTGGTTAAAGATACAAATTTATAGATACAAGAGGATCAATAATAAAAGAAATATAATATAATAGAAAAACAATAATAGAAAATAATAGAATAAAAGAAAAGAAAACCACAGTCAGACATATCATAATCTAAATACTAAAAACCAAGGAAAGAAAGAAAGAAAGAAAGAAAAAAAAAAACCTTAAAACATACAGAGAAAAACAACATGGTACATAGAAAGAAGTTTTTTTTTCGGGGAAGGAGTCTTGCTCTGTTGCCAGAATGGAGTCCAGTGGCATGATCTCGGCTCACTGCCACCTCTGTTTCCCAGGTTCAAGCGATTCTCCTGCCTCAGTCTCCCGAGTAGCTGGGACGATAGGCCCATGCTACCAACGACTAACTTTTGTATTTTTAGTAGAGATAGGGTTTCACCATGTTGGCAGATGGTCTCAATCTCTTGACCTCATGATCTGTCTGCCTTGGCCTAATCATTTGCCGTTAATTTTCAGACATTGTGTCACATACTGGGACTCCATACAGGAATAAAATCACTTCTTGGCTACAAATTTGAGATAGTCTCCATTTTAGGGATTTGTCAGTTCAGAACCTACAAGCAGCAGATTAAATTAGGTGCATAAGAAGTTTATCAGGGGAAGGTCTGCGTAGGATAAAGTGGGAGGGAGCTGGTGAGGGCAGGTTGTGGGGACTTCAGAACAGATACATGTCTGACATTGGTGAAAGGAAAGAGACATAAGGAGGACTGCACTGGAGAGCTTCAGATGCATCACAGCTCTGAAAGTTTTGGCCAGGCTGAGGATCAAATATCTGTGCAAAGTTTGCCCCACAGACTATCACATAGATGATAGACAGCCTTATGATGCGACATCCTCAGATCCTTCATGGGGTTCACACATCCCCTGGGACATTCCCATCATGGTCCATCATTATGGGAGTGGCCCAGGGGACATACGAATTCTGTGAAGGATCTGAAGGTGTAGCATCATAAGGCTGTCTGTGAACTGTGCTCCCCAAAGCAGGTCCTCTTGACTGGAATCTTTAAAGGACATCTTAGCAGCACAACTCCATGTTCACCGCATGGATTTACTTAAAACCTACACATTTTTATTGAAGAATATTGATTTCCTGTCATATGCCATATATCAAACATCAAAATATGTCTCCATTGAGATCCAACTTTTTAAACTTCTCCATCATAAAGTTCTTAAATAGGGAAAAAAGCCAGAAAGTGGAAGATAGCCATTATGAGAAGAAAATGAACATTAGTAGACATTTCACCCTTCACTTATCATTGCTCTGAGAAACACCATAGGCAGAGAGGCACACAAACAGAATAGCCTTTCATCTTTCAAGACTATCTCTCAATTCTGTTGATGTGCCTCTGCTCGCTTGGGCTTTTGATTTTTGTTTCTTATTCTAACTATGGTAATCTGTTCTGTAACTGGCTGAAAGAAAGCCCGTGTGGCATTTCTGATATAATAATTATATACATGAAAAGTCCTAGCAAACGGCTGCCCCACCAGAGATTAAATGTGTGCTAGAAAATAATTTTCTCAGAAAAGCATCTTGGACTCACTGATACATCCCAAAGAGTCGATATAGGGGAAGTAGCCAGCCACTGATTTCTGCCTTGTACTCTCTATGGCACCTGCTACATGAGATTTCTCTCTGAATGTGCCTCAGGCATCTCAGGTTTAACATTTCCAAAGATAAAATTTCATTTCCCCTACCCCATTACCAAATATGTTTCTTCTACAGTCATCCTCATCTCATTAAATGACTTCTTCATCCATACAATTGCCCAAGCCAGGATACTGTGATTTATTCCCGATTCCAAGATTTGCTCCCTTCTCAGTATCTAATCAAATTTAATATCAAAATATCCTGACTCCTCTCCCAAATTGCTAAAATACCTGCCAGTCCTCCAAATTAAAACTGAGCAGGCTGGTGTTCACAAAGGATGATAGAAGATAGAGGATAGGATACAGGCTGCAACTGCTGAGCTTGACCCAGACCTAGGACCAGCTTCACTTGTAGGGACATTTAGTCACTTTGATGCAGCTCAGATGTTTTGCCTGAGAAACTCTATTTCTGCACCTTGTCCAAACCACTTCTTGTCTTACACCAAGGAGACATATTGGTCACTTCGTTGCTAAAATAACGTAAGTAGAATCGTGGAGTCTTAGGGTTCTGGAGTTCAATGAGTTGTTCTCAAGCACCTCAGACTTATGAAGTGTCTGAGAATAAAGAGAGCCTGGACTCAAAGGAAGCCCATTGCTTGCGTTTGTTGCCATGACTCTGAGAATAACGCTGGCGACTCAGCAACCCCTACCAAGAAGATTAACGGTTGCTGGTCTCTCCTTTCGGCTTTCTCATTTCAGCCTGGTGTTCACAAAACTAGCTGCTTATCTCTATCCCCAAGGCTGTCACAATAACGCATCTTGCTTAAGTAGATCATTAAATTAGAAACAGGCTCAAGCCTTAAGGGCATGCAGTGGTAGACTCCAGAACCTTCTGCTGTAACTAGGTGAACCACGTGCCTTGGTTTGCCCAGGTGATTTGTATATGATATTCTGGGGTTATTTATTAATATATTGCCAAAAATATCTCACAAGTACCCCAAATTGAATAACAAATGATATGAAAGCACAAAGGATAGCTCATACACACTGCTTCAGCATTTGTAGTAGGAGGATTAACTCAGATACTGGAGTACCACAACCAACTCTTTGAAAGATTGCCCGGCTCAAGCCTGTAATCCCAGCACTTTGGGAGGC
>NW_016107482.1:3313211-3337249 GCF_001604975.1 Cebus imitator | reverse complement strand
TAGGTGATGGGGAGGAAGGCAGCAAATCACACTGCCACGTGTGTTCCTATGCAACAATTTTTCATGTTCTTCACATGTACCCCAAAACCTAAAATACAATAAAATAAATAAATGGGAAAAATAAATAAATAAATAAAAAACAAAAAACAAAAAACAAAGACTTTATTCATGTGACCCTATTTGGAACCTCTTATATTTATATTGATGCAGATGTTTTCAAATAAAGCCTTCCAATACATTAAAAAAAAATAACTACAGAAGAAGAAATAGTTATATGAATACATTGCCTTTGTATAGCGGATACTATATCAAGATTTTTGTATGAATTATGTCATTTAATAATTATTGTTAGCTAAGAAAAGTTGCCCCCTCTATCTTGCAAACAGATTAGAGGATTGTGAGAGTTTTACATTTTAATGTGTTTATTTATAAGAAGAGATTATGCTACAGAAGCACTTACAGCAGTGTGTGTGTGTGTGTGTGTGTGTGTGTGTGTGTGTGTGACAGAGAGAGAGAGAGAGAGAGAGAGATGTTTGCAAGTGGAATGGGCTGAATCTAGGAAGCTATAATCCCTTTCTTCTGTCTGTGGGTTCTGGCACATAGATTAGTATTGAGTAACAGCTAAATATTGTTTTAGATAATACCATCAAGTCTGTAAACATGAGGTGTGCAAAGCTAACAGGTCTCTAGGGGAGCAAACACTTGATCTTGGTCTCATTATACACCTAATCAGATCGACTGAGATACCTGTTTTAGGTGGATTAATAATAATGCTTTACATTATTCTTCAAAGCTACAGACAGCATAGCATGTCAATGCATTTTAAGGATTTGGAACGTACATATATACATACATAAATGTATACATCTATTTATAGGCACACACAGAACTTTAATTGCACATTTGTGTGTAGAGACTTAGTTAAGGTATTTCAATTAAATTAAGTTGCATGAATATTAGAAAGTCAAAGATATGCATCTAGCATCTGCTAGTAAGTATAATAAAACAAAAATTCTAAACACTTTGAAAGCATTACTGTGAGTAATCTGAAGCCAGATGATTGCAGCACTTAGTGACCAATAAGTGGGCCCAGAAAACCCTGTAAATAAGCCCTTACATTTAGATGAAGCTTTTACCTTTTCTACACTCTTTTGAACACATTATTTTATGTTATCCATTAAATTCACTTACAATGATTTGTGAGACTGTTATCATTCTTATTTTAAAGAGAAATCCAAAGAAAACCATTTTCTTAAATTTTGTACAGAACCCCTAATTAATAAAGTGTAATACTTTCATATATATTATTTTCATTGCTTTAGAACTTGATTCAAATAGGAACTTTTTCATATGTAATTCTATTTGGAGTCTCACTGCAGGTTAGTGGAAAGCAAAGGTGTTCTCTAAAGGGTGAGGGTGGAAGGTCCCTGCAAGCCCCATTCTTGTGCCCCTCTCCTTGTCACAGCACACAACCCTGAGGCTTCCCTGGGAACACCCAGAATAGACATCCTATAAACATTTTTAAAAGCTGTGTCTTTATATTTTAGCAACCTAAAAAACAGTTTTTGTGATAGCAATCCTCTTGTTTAAAAACAGTAGTTCAAATATGGCATACAGTCCTTGAGCCTTGGGGTTATGATCTTTGCCCATTACTCTTCCACAGTTTGAGAAGTTAAAAAAATTGCGTTTCCCCGTGATTAGGAGACTGAGGAAATCTGAAAAGAGCAGACCTCTATTTCTGCAGGACTGTATGGCACTAATTTGGACACACAGTAGCACTGTCTACCCCTCTCTGTGTCCATCAGAGAGCTCCAGCAGGCAGCTTAGTCCCACTTTGGTTAGAGGGAGCAAAGGATCTTTCTTTACTTTTGCTGCTTGGCCTACCTGCTAGAGAGTAGTCTGCTTTTATGAGTGAGATTAAGGTATCTTGAGATATTAAATAGAGGGCTGGTCCACTGGGGATGAGCCTTGGGTCGCAGAAGAGCCTGGTTCTCCTCTGCAATATTGGATAAATGGTCTGGCCACTGTTGCCCAGTGCCCTCAACAAACAGTATCCAGAAGGAACACTAGATCTTAAGCTTCATACCACTCACTGGAACTGCTAGTAAACAGAACCTTCAGAAGCATCATCTGCAATATTGATTAGGGCAGCCTTCCTGTTCTCTCTCATCCCCTTCCTGTCCCCTTGTTTGGAGACAGAGGATGATATAAAATCTACCCTCTAGCTGTGCATTCAAATTATGGTCAGTTATTTAGAACAAAAACTTTTAAAGATTATGCTGAAGAATGCCTCATTTGCTTCCTGTTTTTACCATGGCCCCCTTCTTCCCAAATCAGTGACTTGTTTGAATCTAGCTTTCTGGGATGGTAAAAAAGAAGAACCACCAAGTACATGGAAAGGGATTTTAGGAGTGAGATAGCACATAGATTAATACTTTGACATGTTGTTTTGCCAAATATCTATCTATTACCTATCTCTATTTACCTACCTACCTACCTACCTACCTACCTACCTATTATCTATGTGTATGTATCTATGAAAAGCTACTATCTTGACTTAATTAATGAAATTATGCACAAATTATTTTCCACTAGGAAGGAAACATTTGCCTAAATTAAATTAGTAATATTAAGAATTATTTTTACTCATACATAATTCATTATAATAGAGGGTATCTAAGAAGTGGGTATTAATAAGTATTAAATTTATTGGCCATCTTTACAATGCATTAGACTTAACTGTCATGTTTTAATACCAAGGAAATATCTGTAAATTTGGAAAACTAAATAGACTCTAAGTGTCAAAATAATGGCAGATGGCAGAGTGGGTGGGGAGATATTCTTGGGCAATCTGTCAACTTGGTATTCTCTTACATCACTTTATTTATCTATTTTTTAAAGCCTGCTCTGATTATAGATGACATAGTGACAGTAAAAGCAAAAGCAGTAGTGCTATTCTCACAGTATCTTGAAAATCTGATGCTATAATATGAAGCAGAAAATCAGCTTGGAGTCTCTAGGATATAAAATAAGTTGAAAGAATTAAAGAAAAAATGTAAATTCTGAATTGTTTACTATTCACTTCCCTGAAGTTTTGTGTTATTGAACATTATGATTATTTTTATTATGTCACTTTCATTGGACATCTGCATAAAATACTATCTTGTGCTCAAGATCCCAGTCTGTCCTTTTTTCTGTTTGTACAGTAAAATAGTACGACATACCCCTAATGCTTTTACTCTGGGTAACTTTTTATTCAGAGTAAAAGCTCTGAGTCCCCCATCAGCGCTCAGTATTTGCTGCAGAATCACAGAAGACATCTTTGTACAGCAACGTCAGTGGATCCCCTTACCTAGGCACTAAATAGTCAGTGTAATAAAAATAAACAACATTTCTAATGCAGCATTCAATATCCCTACCACACCACCCTTTCATATCATATTGCTTTCAATTACGTGGAGGTTATGTATACAATATCAGATAAATTTAATGTCATTAATCCTGAAATATCTAGAGAGATCAACAGAAACATAATTCTATGTCAGAAAATATTCTGAGTACTTAAAGTTTAATCATCTCGGGAATTCTCGTTTGTCTCATTCAGTTCGTATATTTTTAACCTAACTAATTTTATTTCTCCCTTGAAATTAGTAGAGATACTAGTTAAAATGCAATATCTTTGACAATTGAAAATACTGGAGGATCTTCAGATCACTGGTCAAAACATCACTTAGTTTATGTATCACAAGACATGATGACATAGAAGACACAGTTAGAAATGACTCAAGATTCATGATTAACCTATATACTCATTAAAATAAAATAGGTTTCCTTTGATTTTCCCTTCCTTTCCTGAGATTGGGCATCAGAGAACACTGAATGTTTCAAAGTAGCTGAATTGTGTGGCTAGGAAACCACAGGTTTGAAAACAATATGTATTCATTACCATGTAGCACAGATTCAATGATAGGATCATTTTAATGTTTGCTTAAAAATTAAAATAAGGTTTGTTTTGCAGGATTTGTATTTATTTACAACATTTTAGATTCACATCTATTATGCATAATTAAAACTGTACATGCTTTGAGATCATCTTTGAGAAAGAACGTGTGAGTTCAGGACACCATTTAAATATACAGGCTTTATGAGGCCTCAAGATGTTAAAGTCATTGAAGTATTTTGAGAGTTTTGAAAGACAATACATGCAGTATTTAAGGGTCCAAATTTTCATATAATATTGCATTATTTAGTGACTGATCATTATATTCAAATATCTCTTATGACTACTGTGTTATCTTTGTCTGATTTTGGTGTCAGGGTAATACTCATTTATTAGTTCAAACATTTTTTTGTTTTGTGGGTTTTTTTAGTAATTCCTTAGGATTCTCAACATACAAAATTGTATGTCTGAAACAGACACAGTTTTACATATTCTTTTATAATAAGAATGCTTTTTATTTTACCCTTTGGCTATAATTTTCCACATATTGTTGACAACCTATTGTGAGTACATTTATCTTCTTCTTACACATATTTATGTTTTATACTCAATCTGTCATAGACCTTATCCATAGCTAATAATATTTTTCTTTTCCACAGAAAAGTTTCCAAAGAAGCGACTGAAAACCACAGATCTTTCTATACAGAAATAATGTAGTGGTATATAAAGACTAAAAAAATGTTATAAAGAATAACCAGATCATCTGTCAACTATTGCTGTGTCTTATATATTTTAAATTATAAATGAAAAGGCAAGCAGGTGTTGAAAATATGTCTCAGTGATAATAGCTGTAATAAGTACTCATGATCTGACTATACATGCATATACACACATACAGTATAAAGCTATTTTATTCTCATAGCAAATCTCTGCGTTAGTTATTACCATTCTGACAAAATGTTTAAATGTATAATTCTAAGAGTTTCCTTAAGTTTACACATCAAATCAGTGACAGAGTATTTAAATTTTGGTCTAACTATATGAAAATGTGTTTTCTTCGGTACTGCACCACACTGCTTTCTGGTTATGTTTTACAGACATCTGTTTTCTTTTTTCTTTCTCTATTCTCTGTTTACAGACATATTAATAATTTAAACAAAGGATTTAAAATGCCCCACCCAACTGTTAATCCAGTGGAGCCTGTGTGGGATATTGCCATTGCAAAATAGCAACAATTTTACTTACAATTCCTGAGAATCCCTCCACAGTTCTTTGACATTTTCCCCAAGTATTAGATTATATAAGTAACCTTTAAATAATTCTAAAATAAACTACCCAGAAAATGTATTTTCTCTACACAGCATGAAACTGAAAATTATCAGAGACAGTAATTAAACTGAAGAGAGGTAGAAAGGAAAATATAAAAGGAGATGGAGAGATAAAGATGGAGATAGCGACGAAAAAGAGAGAGAAAGGAATTGATAGATTTACTTTCTAAACTATGGAACAATGTGGAAAAGTCTAGAAACAAACATTTGGCATGAGTCCTATGCCAAAATCTGAATTCTTGTTATGGCTATCAATATGAGCAACTCAGATCGCCTGTTGTAAGTTGCATAATTAATGACGGCTCCACCATCTATCCCTCAGGATCTACCACCATATTCAAATGGATCCCACCCTTTCCATAGTTCCTAAGGAGGGAAATAGCAGAGGAATCGTTGCTAATGGAGATCCAGGGGAAACACAGGGCTCGTCCAGCAGGGAACTTCAGCTCAAGCCTCCACCTGACTGTACATTTCTTAAAACTGTCCTGCAGCTCCACATTCTACCTAATTTATCCTCCTTCCTTTCCTCTCGACAAAGGTTTCATGCCAGCATATAGGTGCAAAGTGTCTTCCTTCCTGCTCCCCTCTCCAGGTTTCAGTCTGTCTCTTACACATCTGATTGATTCTCAGCATCTGCTTCTTGGCAGTCATGGAAACACTGTCATTGGTCCTCTAACATATGCCAACTCATCCAACAAACCCAAATTCCTGAAAGATTGGTGTAATCAATATTTGACAGTTAAAAATGAAAAACTAAATCACCTAAATTCACACTGCCAACAATGATTAGAGCTGAAATTTACCTGTGGTTTTGATGGACTTTGACTTCTACAATCTTTCTACGAGGAATTTTAGAAGCATAATGTTGTTGGAGACTAATTTTTTATAAAAGTATTTACGAAACTTTAAGTGTATGTGTCTTAGTTTGGACTGTTACAACAACAAATTGTCATACATTGAGTGGCTTATAAACAGTAGAGATTTATTTTTTTTTTTTCAGTTTTAGAGGCTGAAATCCTGAGATCAAAATGGTTGCATGGTTGAGTTCTATTAAGGGCCTTCTTCCAGGTTGTAGATTGCCAACTTCTCTTTGTGTCCTGACACTGGAAATCAGCTAAGAGAGCTCTCCGGGGTCCCTTTTAGAAGTGCACTAATCCCATCAGGAGCACTCCACTCTCATGACTTTATCTAAACCAGATACCTCCCAAAGATTCTACTTCCTACTATCACCATTTTGGAGGTTAGTACATAAACATATGAGTTTGGAGGTGGAAAGATAAGTATTCTGTTCATTGCCAATTGCTATGTTAAAGTAAAAATAAAAATATAAATTTAATTTGGTTTCTAGAGCCCAAGTATTGTGTTTCTCTTGACTCATGATTTTATTTGCCATTGGATATATAATTGATCAACTGAAGAAAAGTATGCAAAAGAAATTTATATTCAATTTTGTCAAGACATAGATAGTACTGGTTTTGCTGTGCATATAAATTATAACAAAACATTTTGAAATTTTCTAAAGACACATTAATCTTACCTTTTCACGAGTATGACATCATGTTCATCAACATTAATCCATCCATTAGTGAGTCTATAGGCTGTAGCATCATCTCCATCTTCACAACAAAGCACTCCCATCACAAAAGATGATTTGCATTGTCCAGAATAGGTAATAACAAAAGGTTGACTTCTTTTTCCAATATTCCTAGTTATGGGCCATAAAAAGCCCATTAAGTGTCAACTATTGCAGCTACATTGATAAAATTAGCATATATCATTTACCCAATAAGGAGCTGAAGTTGGGTACGTATCTGTGTGATATAACGACTCAAAATTATTTATCTATTTACTGAACTAAAAAAGCAAACACTGTAATTTAAAAATTATGAATAGTTTATTTAAGAATCTCCTCTGAACTGAGCCCTATAGTTTTCTACCAACTTTTAAAATTATTGCTTCTGCTTCTTCCTTCAAGAAGTTTTTTCAGATATCATCAGCATTCTCCAAAGAGAAAGAGCCAACTGGATGTGTGTGTGTTTGTGTGTATGTTGTGTGTGTGTGTGTGTGTGTGTGAGTGTGTGTGTATGTTTGTACAGAGAAAGAGAGAGAGAGAGAAATAGATTCATTTTAAGAAATTGGCTCATTCAATTACAGAAGAGGGCTAGTTCAAAATCTGCATGTGAGCTGTTAGGGTGGAGACCCCCAGAAGAACTTATGCTATAGCTGAATTCTGAAGGCTGTAAGGCCACATAAAATTCACCATCATAAGTCCACCCCCTTTCAACATGGCACCTCTACACATTTATGTAAAGCATACTTAATCTCCACATGAAGAAAAGAACGTCATACTTCTGCTGCACGTGATAAAACTATCTAGAGTACAACCGATAAATGTACAATCTGTTTCTCAGAAAAAGAGAGTAAAATGTATTTTTGGGACATAGTTACTCTGCTTGATATTTTATAGTTTAAATACTATAATGTAAAATTTACAATACTTAAACACTATGATATTAAGTCAATCTACCTTATGTTACATTAGAGTGGGTATTTGCTTTTTACACATTCCTGCACAAACATATTGATAAAGAAATACAGAATAAATACTCATGATAATTTTAGTTCTTATTTATGTAATTGTTTATACAGTGAACCTGGTATTTATAACTACCTACTTTCATTATCCATTCTATCTGTACTCTTTTTTTCTTTTTTTAGACAAAGTTTTGCTCTTGTCACCCAGGCTGGAGCAGTACAATGGCATGATCTCGGTTTACTGTAACCTCCACCTTCTGAATTCAAGTGATTCTCCTACATCAGCCTCCTGAGTAGCTGGGATTACGGGTGCCCACCACAACGCCTAGCTAATTTTTTTTTCTTGTATTTTTAGTAGAGATGGTGTTTCACCATGTTGGCCAGGCTGGTCTCAAACTCCTTACCTCAGGTGATCCACCTGTCTCAGCCTCCCAAAGTGCGGGAATTACAAGTGTGAACCACCACGTCTAGACTTGTATATATTCTTTTATCTTAACAAGCACCTCAGCTGGTCGTGGTTCTTTGTCTAGTGGAGTGACCCAAATCTTTGTTCTGGAAGGATACGGGACATTGATAGTTCTGTCTGGATTATGTCAGTGTAGTTTCTCACTAACTTAATTGCAGAGCCTGGTAATACTAACAGATGTCCTAAGGAAACTCTTGCCTTCTATTCCTGATCTTCCTTATCTCCATTGTGGAGCAGAAGTTCAATTTACCCTCGGTAGTCAAGTTCAATCACCCAAGCCAGTACTGTATCTCCTTCTTTCCCTGTTGATTTTGAGGAATGAAAGCCCAGATTGAGCATGTGACAGTCATAACTTCTACTTCAATGAAAGTATTGCCATTTCTCCAAGCAGAATCATTCCTTCTGTTGGAATGAAGACCTCTAGGCTAACAGTGTTTGAGGTGGTGGATACAGAAAGCAAAAACTTTGCTACTGAGTCAGTATGAATGATTGTGAGTGGTTTCATTTCCACTTTCACTCCTGCATACCTGGAACCATGAATTGTGGCTATAATGAATACAGCCTTTACCAATGGCTCTTTACCCTACTAGTCAGTAGAGAAGCTTAAGGAGTGTATTCATCTGTTTTCACACTGCTATAAAGAACTGCCTGAGACTGGGTAATTTGTAAAGAAAGATGTTTATTTGAATCACAGTTCTAAATGGATGGAGAGGACTCAGAAAACTTACAATCATGGCAGAAGGCAAAGGGGAAGCAAGCATGTCTTACCGTGGCAGAGCAGGAGAGAGAGCTAAAGAGTAGTACCACATGCTTTCAGAGAACCAGATCTCCTAAGAACTCACTCATGAGAACAGTGAGAAGGAAGCCTGTCCCCATGATTCAGTCACCTCCCATCAGGCCCCTCCCCCTACATGTGGGGAATGCAACTCAAGATGAGATTTGGGTGGGGACACAGAGCTAGATCATATCAAGGAGGTTAGGTGATAAATGGTGTTTTAGCACAAGTTATCTTACTGTGGGCCCAGTGGACCTTGAAAACATCTGTTTCCCCCTAATTCTGGAATGATAAATAGGAGTCACCAGGATCCTCAAATAGTTTCCCAGACCTATGGAATGAGGGCTAATATAACGAGAAAGATCAAATAGAGGCCACTAGAACTGCCTCTACCTAAGAAAATAACAAACAAAAGGCAATTTCACATTCCTGGAAGGATTGCAGAGATCTGTGTCATCATCAAGAACTTGAAAGATGCAGGGGTGGTGATTTCCACCACATCCTCATTCAACTTTGCTATCTGGCATATACAAAAGATAGATGAATTTTGGAGAATGACAGCAACTTATTATAAGCTTAACCAAGTGGTGACTCCAATGGCAGCTGCTCTACCAGATGTGTTTTTATGGCTTGATCAAATTCTCACATTGTCTAGTACTTGGTTTGGCAAATGCTCTTTTCCATACCTCTGTTAACAAAGACCACTAGAAACAGTTTGGTTTTATATTGTAAAATTGGCAATGCACCTTTACCATTTTATGCCAGAAATATATTTACTCTCTGGCTTTATGTCATAATTTAATTCTCAGGGGTCTTGATCATCTTTCCCTTCTATAAGATATAGATGATATTACTTTGACGACACTGGCCTCTGAACAAGAAGTAGCAACTACACTATACTTATTAATAACACATTTTTATGTAAAAGAGTGAAAAATAAATCTGACTCAAATTCAAGGGATGTACTTCTCAGTGAAGTTTCTATGGATCCAGTGGTGTGAGGCATGTTGAGAAATCCTGTAAAAGGTGAAGGATACATGATTGAATCTGGCTCTTACTAAAACCAATAAAAGAGGCGCAATGCCTCTATGGATATTGGAGGCAACGTATGGCTCATTTGAGTGTGTTTTCTCACTAAGTGACACAAAAAGCTGCTAATTTTCAGGGGGTGGAATAAGAGAAGACTCTGGAACAGACCCAAACTGTGATGCAAACTGCTCTGCTCCATGGGCTATATGATCCAATAGATAAAATAGTTTGTGATGTGTCAGTGCCAAATAATAATACTGTTCAGAGCCCCTGGTATGCCCTTACAAATGAATCATACTGCAGTATTTTAGAATCTCAGAACAAATTTTTTTCACAGTTCTCTGTGACTAGCTGCTTTTCTTTTGAAAAGGAGCTTCTGGTCTGCTACTAGGCAATAATAGAGGCTGGACACCTAACCTTAAGACACCAAATTATCATGTGACCTGAGCTGACTGTTATGTACTGGGTGTTATCTGACCCCCACAGACCATAAAGTTGGGTGTGCACAGCAGTCCTTCATCATCAGATGCAAGTCCATATATATTATTGGGCCTTAGCAGACCCTGAGAGCACAAGCAAATTGCAAAAATAAGAGGCTCAAATGCAGCCTGGCACAGTGGCTCATGCCTGTAATCCTGTCACTTTGAGAGCCTGAGCAGGCAGATCACAAGGTCAGGAGTTTAAGACCATCCTGGCCAATATGTAGAAACCCCATCTGTACTAAAAATACAAAAATTACCTGGGCATAGTGACCCGCACCTGCAGTCCCAGCTTCTCGGGAGGCTAAGCCAGGAGAATCGCTTGAACCCAGGAAGTGGAGGTTACCGTGAGCTGAGATTGCGCCACTGCACTCCAGCCTGGGTGACAGAGCAAGGCTGCGTTTCAAAAAAAACAAAACAAAAATGAGGCTCAAATGCCTATAAATCCCACTTCTGCTATACCTTCTCTCTCCAAATCTGCACCTGCAGCTTCATGGGAAGTACTCTACAGACAGAGGATGAGAAAACTTAGGCCTGATATACAGATGATTCTATACAATATGCCAGCACCACCTGAAAGTGAACAGTTGCAGTAGCAGTACCAGAGCTTCTATATGGGATGCCTGTTGTATTAATCAGGGTTCTCTAGGGGGACAGAACTAATGGGATATATATATGCATACGTGTGTGTGTATATATATATATATATATACACACACACACACATATACATATGTTTATATATATATACATATATATGTATACACATATATACATATACATATATGCACATATATATATATGTGTGTATATATATGTATATATATGTGTTTGTGTGTGTGTGTATATGTGTGTGTATATATGTGTGTGTGTATATATGGGAATATATTAAGTATTAACTCACACAGTCACAAGATCCCACAATAGGCTTGTCTTCAGGCTGACGAGCAACACGAACCATTCTGGCCTTCTTGGCAGCTGATTAGATTGTGCCCACTCAGATTAAGTGTGGGTCTGCCTTTCCGAGCCCACTGACTTAATGGTTTATCTCCTTTGGCAAAACCTTCACAGACACACCCAAGATCAATACTTTGTATCCTTCAATTCAATCAGGTTGACACTCTGTGTTAACTGTCACACTCATGAAAGACAGTGGTGAAAGGAAACCCTCATAGTGGACGGAAGCTTGAGGAGTGCACCAGGTTGTTCATTATGCTTCGAAGGAGAAAGAGTCAATCATGTCATTATATACTGACTCATGGCTGTAGCCAGGACTTGAGTGATTTGGCTGAATGGTCAAGGACTTGAAAGGAACATGGTTAGAAAATTGATGACAAAGAAACTTATGGAAGAGGCATATGAATAGACCTCTCTTAATGGATAAAAAACATGAAGATATGCTTACAGTAATTCTCACCAAAGGGTGACTAGGTTACGGAGAATTTGAATAATCAAGTGGATAGGATAACCCATTCTGCAGATATCAGTCAGCCTTTCTCTAGCCATCCCTCACATTTTCTAATGGGCTCATGAGCAAAGTGGTCATGGTGGTTGGATAAAGGTGATACGTGGGTTGAGCAACATGGACTTCCACTCACCCAAACCAACCAGACTGAAGCTATGGCTGAGTGTCTAATCAGCCAGCAGGAGAAACCAGCACTGAGCCCTTGATATAGCCTTATCCTTCTGGTGGATCAACTGGATATTTAGTGGCAGGCTGCTTATATTGCACTGCTTCCAGCATTGAAGGGACAGCATTCTGAACTGAAATATACTTACTGAAATAGACACACACTCTGGATAAGGATTTATCCTCCTTGTGCAGCATGTTTCCACCAAAGCTACCATTTGTGCACTTACAGAATGTGTATCTGCTGTCCTGGCATTTCACACTGCATTGCTTCTGATCAAAGAACTCACTTTACAGCAAATGAAATGTGGCAGTGTCTCTTGCTCATGAAATTCATTGGTCTTAATATGTTTCTCACTACTGTCAAGCAGCTGGCCTGACAGAAGAGTAGAGTGGCTTTTGAAGACACAGTTACAGTGTCAACTTGCTGGCAATACACTGCAGGGCAGGGGTAAGGTGCTCCAGAAGACTTATGCACTTTGAATTGGTGTCCAATATAATTCTCTTAGCCCAAGCATTCCTATATAGTTACACTTAGCAATGTTTTAGCTGGCTGACTTCTTTTAGAGCTTATCTATGAAAAAGACTATATGCCCAAAAGTCCATCAGTGTTTATAGTTCAGTCCATCAGTGTTTATAGTTCACCAATTATGGTGAGTTTGTAACAAACTTGGGTGGCTACTGTGTAACAGGCATCTCCTTGTTGAAAGCCACAGAATGGCATAGGAAGACTCTGGAACTTATTTAAATGCTAGTTCCAGCACATTTTAATGGTGAAATTTTGGGCAAGTCCCATGTGAATATAATAATATATTAATATATATGCCCTATTTAATTTTCTTTTGCTCTTTCCTTAATTTATTCTTTTTCTTTCTTCTGCCCTTCTTTTCTTTTCTTACCTACTTTTCATTTCTAGTTAGTTTGAGTTATACACGTGGCCCTGTATTCAGTGCAATGAATAAAAAAGTTAAGTACCCAAAACCTAAAATGCAATAAAATAAATTAAAAATAAATAACTAAAATAAAATAAAATAAAATAAAATAAAGTTAACTAACTTGGCTTGCTTCCTGTAACATTAGGCAGGGACGTTTGTATATAAACTAATAAATCTAATGAAATTATAAGTGCAGTATCGCTAGTGAATACACATTTTAGAAGGACAAATGCGGATGCAATCAACTTCAGTAATTGAAAGAGAGATGCCAAAAAAATATGGAAGAGCAAACGGAATTTGAACTGGAATTGAAACAATGGCAGATGACTTCTAGAGGCTATAAGGCAATTTAATGGGAATGCTTTACTTGCTTTACTGATTTTTTGAAATTGGTTAAGCAAAGCAGAAATTAAGTCAAACAACATGCAAAACATATCATTTTTTTCCAAAATAAAAATATTTTGAAATGAAAGAGACACTTACTTGAAGCAGGCTGTTTCAGAGTTAGAGATCTCAGTGAAGTCCCAGTAAAAATACTAGAGAGAAGGAATTCTGATGCCATGTAAAATGTGAGCTCATCAGCCTGAGGAGTAACAAAAGCCATTCTGGTCTCCCTGGCAGCTGATTAGATTGTGCCCATTTGGATTAAGGGTAGGTCTGCCTTCCCCAGCCCACTGACTCAACAGTTAATCTCCTTTGGCAACACCTTCACAGATACACTCAAGTTCAATATTTTGTATCCTTCAATCCAATCAAGTTGATACTCTTGATTTTTCTCTGTTTAATATTAATAATCAGAGAAAAATCTCTGTTTAAGACAAATAATTGGATAATTACTTCATCACATGCTAAGTGCAACAGCAGCAGCAGCAAGATTCTGAGGTGGTATGAAGATGCAGATAAAGGAATCACACTGGATTTCCTAGAATAGGTAATGCATAAGCTGAGTTTTAAAAGATGAATATGAATTAGAAAGTTCAGGATGGTCAAATATAGTAGCAGACTGCAATTTTGTAGCAGAAGAGTGTCCAGAAATAGTTTCCGGATCTGTGACAGGAGATGAAGTGAAGAAGAGAAGCAGATAATTAAGGGCCAGTTTGTCATACAGTAGTCCCTTCTTTATCCACAGGAGATATGTTGCAAGGCTTTCGTGGATGCCTCAAGCTAGACAATACAGGACCCTATATATACTGTATTTTTTCATATATATGTATCAATGATAAAGTTTAATTCATAAATTAGGTATGACATTGTAAGAGATTACCCACAATAACTTGTAATAAAATAGAACAATTATAGCTCCATGCCGCAATAAAAGTAAGGAAAGGATTACTTGATCACAAGTTCTGTGATGCTGCAGTTAACCTGGTAATAGAGAAGGCTATGAAGTGAGTAAGGATACAGTGTGTATATGCTGGACAAAGGGATGATTCACATCCCAGGTGAGGCAAAGCTGGACAGCACAAGAGATCATCACACTACTCAGAATTGTGTGCAATTTAAAACTTATAAATTGTTTATTTCTGAAATTTCTCACTTAATATTCTTGGACTGAGGTTGACTATGTGTAACTGAAATCTTGTTAAGTGGAACCTTGGAAAAGGAGGGACTACTGTACTGAGGAATTTGAATTTTATAAAAGTAAAGGGAAGTGTGTGTTATTTGGGCTACACTTTTAGAGGCTTCTATATTCTGGACATATTTTCTTGTGGTCTTGGTCCTCCATGGGATTTATCTCTGCTCTTGGTATCTTCAGTTGCAATTATCAGCTCTCCCTAAAGTAATTTTCCTGGACTGTCCCTGGCTAACCCAGTCCAGACTTTTGTGAGTACTCAGTGGGCTCATTTTGGTCTCAGTGGGATAATGTTGTCATACAATATGGTGTCATTGGTTCGAGTTCAGGTAATGTAGATGACTCCGTGGCAGATGGCTCTTGCTGCTACATGGCATAAGGAAGTAAGTTTAGAGATAATCTGACATCTGAAGATCAATGTTACTTTCCTCACACAAGAAGCGTTTTTCTATCACTAGAATTAAAACTAAAGCTGAGCACATTTGAGTCAAAAAAAATCACTGATTTACTTTTTCATCAGGATATTCTATAGTTACCACGCCTGGGTGTCATTGTCAGTGAACAGAGTGATTCTGGAAATTTTTTGTAACCAAATGGCAACAGGAACAATTTTACATAAATATTTTGCTTTGTTGCTATGTCTCAGCCTGGATGTTTCAGGTAAGAAATTGTGTATTACATATACATCATGAAAGAAAGAAAGAAGATAAATGATTTATAATATTTAGTCTGACTCTGATTCATTTTAATCTATTTCTTTTTATTTAGAAAATGAAAAACAAAAACATTTTCATATCATGCTACTCTTTATATACCTAATTAGAGATACTCAAGTCATTTTCTGGCAGTGCTTTCTCTGATTCAATTCCAGAGAACATGCATAATTATCAAGGTAGTTTCCACTTTCCTAATTTTTTTAATTTAGCAAATTAATCTAAGTTCAAGATTTTCAAATCTGTTTCGTACATAATGGGGAGATGCCTATGAGCTGTTAATATTCTCCTCTTCTGAGGACACTACAGAAAGAAATTATGTTACCTTACCTGGGGGGAAAAAGCTTATAGAAAGAGGTTAATAGACATTAGAAAGTAGAAGTTTTTTAAAACAAGTGATTTTTAAGGAAAAATTTATTCTATTTTTTGTAACTTTTATGTTCTGGGGTACATGAACAGAGTGTGTGGTTTCTTTACGTAGGTGAACATGTGTCATGGGGTTGGTTGTACAGATTATTTTATCACCCAGGTATTAAGCCTAGTATCCATTTGTTATTTTTCCTGATCCTCTCCCTTTTCCCACCTCCACTCTTTGGTAGGCCCCAGTGTGTGTTGTTCCCCTCTATGTGTCCACGTGCTCTCACCATTTAGCTTCCACTTATACGTGAGAACAAGTGGTATTTGGTTTCCTGTTCCTGCCTTAGTTTGCTAAGGATAATGTCCTCCAGCTCCATCCAAGTCCCTGCAAAAGACGCCATCTTGTTCTTTTTTTATGGCTGCGTAGTGGAAATAATTTACTCCAAAAAATATTTGCATAGTGGGAATTATTTGCTTTAAAACATGGATGATGCAGAGGAAAACTTCTGAAGATCATCGAAGAAACTAGTGCTGACCTAGCCCTTTAAATTTACATTATGTAATTTTGCATGCTCTAACAAATTAGAAATTTTACATTTGACTTCGAACAAATGCCCTTTAAGAGTGTCCTATCTGTCTTTGGTAGGAGCTCATCTAAGTGTGAAGCTCACCTGCATATTTCTTCATTTATTCGTCAAGTATTTCTTCATCTTCTCAATTTCTTGCCTCTGCTAGTTGCTGAAGACACAAAAAGGCAGTCTCTGATCTGAAAGTTTTCAGAGTCTACTGTAGAGGCAATTGGTTGTTAAACAAATAATTCCACGTAAAGTAATAGTCCCATTTCTTTTTTAGATATAGATATTTGCAAAGACAAACTCGCTAATCCCAACAGCTAAACTCAGAAAAGTGACAAAATAGATTGCTAAAATTCCATTATTGTCATCAAATACACTTTGCATAATTTTAATTATTTTTAAAATGCCAAGATTTGTTTCATGGCTAAGGATGGTCTATCTTGGCGAATGTTTATCACTTATTGATTTTTGAATATTAAATAAGCTTTACCTTCTTGGACTAAATCTCATTCAGTTATGATGCATTATGTATTTTATATGTTACTGAATACATTTGCTAATATTTTGTTAAGACTTTACATCTTTTCTTATGACAGTTTAATATTTTCATCTACTTTTGGTATTAAAGTCATGCCGGTTGCATCCATCTTCTGGAGGAGTTTTTGTACATTGGTATTACTTTTTAAACACCCCAGTGAAGTCATTCAAGCCCTGGCAATTTCTTAGTTGAATGACGTAAACTACAAGTATTTATTTCATAAATACAGTATCATTCTGATTATTTTTTAGTAAGAATAGAAAAGTTGCCTCTTAATTTGTCCACTTCATCTAGTTTCTTAATGTGTGAATATAATGTCATCTACAATAATGGAATCAAATTAGAAATCAATAGCAGAATAACATCAGGAAAATCACAACACATGGAAATTAAACAATAAACTTCTAAAAATTTTATTGGTCAAACAGGATATCTTATAAAAATAAAAAATACATAGAGATGAGTAAATATGAAGGCACTACATCTAAAAACGTGTGGATAAACTGCTTGGATGAAATGACGTACACCCATTTTCCCTGTTCCAAACCCTCATATGCAACTATAAGTTCTGGAAGTGACAAAAGAGACAAAAAAAATAACTCTGAAAAGTAATTGAAAAAAGGCAGGGTGTCTATTGTTCCAAAAGCACCAGCAGAGGGAAGGCGTCCAGACCTAGCACTTTCCTTACCATTTAGTTACAGACATAACTAAAAAGAGCCTATAGTTTTTCAAATTGGGCAGGGATATAAATAAAGAAACTAGGAGAAACTATTGACATATACAAAACATTACATGGGGCAACTACGACGAAATACTGTTTTTCCCTTCATTAGCCCATGAAATATTTACCAAGATGTACTATATGCTAGGCTATAAAACAAACGTAAATCATCTTAATTGAAAAATTGTAAAAAGTGTATTTTCTTACCATAATGAAATCAAACAAGAAACTAGTATAATGATAAAAGGAAAATTTCTTTTTTATTATTATACTTTAAGTTCTGGGGTACACGTGCAGATCATGCAGATTTGTTACATACGTATACACATCCATCGTGGTTTGCTGCATCCATCCGCCCATCATCTACATTAGATTTTTCTCCTAATGTTATCCCTCTTCAGTCCCCCCACCTCCTGCTATCCCTCTCCTAGCCGTCTATCCCCCAACAGGCACCAGTGTGTGTTGCCTTCCTTGTGTCCATGTGTTCTTATTGTTCAACACTCACTTATGAGTGAGAACATGTGGTGTTTGGTTTTCTGTTCTGTGTCAGTTTGCTGAGAATGAGAGTTTCCAGTTTCATCCATGTCCCTGTAAATGACATGGACTCATCCTTTTTTATGGCTGCATAGTATTTCATGGTATATATGTACCACATTTTCTTTATCCAGTCTATCTTTGATGGGCATTTGGGTTGGTTCCAAGTCTTTGCTATTGTGAACAGTGCCACAATGAACATACATGTGCATGTGTCTTTAAAGTAGAATGATTTATAATCCTTTGGGTATATACCCAGTAATGGGATTGCTAGGTCAAATGGTATTTCTGGTTCTAGATCCTTGAGGAATCACTACACTATTTTCCACAATGGTTGAACTAACTTACTGTCCACCAACAGTGTAAAAGCGTTCCTATTTCTCCACATCCTCTCTAGTATCTGTTGTCTTCTGATTTTTTAATGATTGACATTTTAACTGCCGTGAGATGGTGTCTCAATGCGGTTTTGATTTGCATTTCTCTAATGACCAGTGATGACGAGGTTTTTATCATATGTTTGTTGGCCACATAAATGTCATCTTTTGAGAATTGTCTGTTTATATCCTTTGCCCACTTTTTGATAGGGTTGTTTTTTTCTTGTAAATTTGTTTAAGTTCTTTGTAGATTCTGGGTATTAGCCCTTTGTCACATGGAGAGATTGCAAAAATTTTCTCCCATTCTGTAGATTGTCTGCTTGCTCTAATGCTAGTTTCTTTTGCTGTGCAGAAGCTCTCAAGTTTAATTAGATCCCATTTGTCAATTTTGGCTTTCGTTGCCAATGTTTTGGTGTCCTAGTGATGAAATCTTTGCCCCTGCCTCTGTCCTGAATGGTATTGCCTAGGTTTTCTCCCAGGGTTTTTATGGCTTTAGGTGTTACATTTAAGTCTTTAATCCATCTTCAGTTAAGTTTTGTATAAGATGTAAGGAAGGGATCCAATTTCAGCTTTCTGCATATGGCTACCAGTTTTCCCAACACCATTTATTAAATAGAGAATGCTTTCCCCATTGCTTGTTTTTGTCAGGTTTGTCAAAGATCAGATGATTGTAGGCATGTAGAGTTACTACTGAGGCCTCTGCCCTGTTCCACTTGTCTATATATCTGTTTTGGTACCAGTACCATGCTGTTTTGGTTACTGTAGCCTTGTAGTGTAGTTTGAAGTCAGGTAGCCTGTTGCCTCCAGCTTTGTTCTTTTTGCTTAGGATTGCCTTGGCTATGTGGGCTCTTTTGTAATTCCATATGAAATTTAAAGCAGTTATTTCCAGTTCTGTGAATGAATATAAAACATTTAAGATCTGTGAAATTTATTGTGTATTAGCCATATCTTAACAAAAAACTACAGTGCAATGTGTCCTATGAAGTTTAAAGGCAGAGATTCGGAGCAGGCATAAAAGAGGCACTCAGCCCAGGCATAGAGGCCCTGGATGTACCGGAAGCTGCCCCGTTCTATAGGGAAGAGAAGACCTTGAGTAAAATGGATAGACCAGGAGCTAAGCAGGATGTCACAACTAAAGTGAAAATTCAAGCTAAATGTGATCCGTGATTTCTTTCTTTTTCCTTGACATTTTAAATTGTTCAAGTCTGTTCTCAATCATGCCAAAGGATAATAGGGAATAATATTTTACCCTTGATGAGGTCAGACTCCAGTGTGCACCTGAGACGACTGTGAGTGTTGGAAGGCAAAGTATGTGAGGAAGATGTTCAAAGGCCTGGTTCTCAAAGTGTGGACCTCAAAGTGTGGTCCTAGGAACCACAGCACCTGTATCACCCAGGAGCTAGTTAGAATTACAAATTATTGAGGCCCAAGCTAGACCTTCTGAATCAGACAGTCAGATCGCCTAATAATTTGCATTTTACACATAAGCATTAAAATTGATTTTGATATAAACTGAGTTTGAAAATTGGTGTTCAGTGGGAAAGAGTATGCTCAGAAAAAAACATTTTCAGGGCTGCAAGATTCAGCACCTTCCTTCTTGGCTCTTTGTCTATGCTCCATTCTAGAAGATTAGGATTTGATTATTTTATGTAGGTCTGAGTTGGCCCTTCAGTATAAAAAAATTCACTATAAAAAATTCCATGGGATGCTGCTGCAGCTGGACTAGACATCACAGAAAACTGAGGGTTATATAATTAAAGACAAAAAGAATCTTTATATAAGGAAAAGGAAACTTTCTAGAGGAGGTGATACCAATGTGAGCCTAAAAGCAGTGGGTTTAAGCCACAAATATAAGAAGAAATTTATATTTTAAGAAATAATATGTACAGTTGACTATTAAATACTGCAGAAGTTGGAGAACTACTACCTCACCATTGCAGTCAAAAATCCACTTATAACTTTTGACTTTTCAAGAACTGAACTACTATTAGCCTACTGTTGACCGGAAGCCTACTGACAACATAAACAGTCCATTAATACATATTTTGTATATTACACGTATTATATGCTGATACTAGCATAAGATAAAGAGAAGATCATGTCATTAAGAGAATTATAAGAAAGAGAAAATATATTTACTGTTCATTAAATGGAAGTGGACCATGATAAATGTCCTCATCCTCACCATCTCCATGCTGAGTAGGCGGAAGAGGAGGAGGAAGAGGAGGGTTTGGTCTCAGGGGTGGCTGAGATGAAAGAAAATCTGCCTACAGCTGGATGCCTGCAATTCAAATCTGTGATATTAGAGGGCCAACTGGAATAAGAGGACTGTCAGCCAGTAAAAAGCTACGTGCTAAAAGTTGAGATTACGTGAATCAATTAGGTTGGTGGGAAAATCAATAAGAATAGTAAAGAGATATATTATTCCATCATCAAAATGTCATTGGGCAATAGTAGAAAATAAAGGCTACAGAGAACAATGGCGGCTTATTCACTGATTGACCACAGCACACGCTGGTGGCCGATGACCTGCTTTCCAGCTGCTTGTTTCACCAAGTGACTCTAAAGTCCTTTGGAACTGGGTTTCGGCTTTGTGACCATGTAAATTGATCTTCACCTGCTGCTTGCTAATCTCTAAAACTGTCATGCTAATCTCTTCATATCTTTTGTGTATATTCCACTCTGTTCTCTTCACCTAATTTCCTTTTGCCAGTAAAGAAATTTGTTAGTGTAGTACACATGTCACAGTTGTTTTACATGTTTTACCCAGTTTTATCCTGACAACTGCTGTTGAGGTATTTATTGTTTCACTTTCTGGATGAGGGAATTGGGGCTCAGACAGCTTAAATGTCCTGCCCAAGGTCATATGGGTTGTTAGAGAAAGAGTGACCCTGAAGACATACTCTTTATATTTTTAGATTATTACTAAGTTTGATTCAGGATTGCTTTCTGGGAAGTCAGTGGAAGAAAGAAGAAATCATTCTTAGACTGTTTACAAAGCATAACTCTTAATGTTTGTTGCTGCCTTTTAATTTTCCCCTGCTGCCTCCTATTACTCTTCTTAGTAACTGCATTATTTAACTCTATTAAATATTTAGGAGTGCCATATGAGCGATGTCATACAAAATAAAGTTTTATTATCCACAGGATACAGGTACACACATAAATTATGTGCAGAGACAGATGCACAATCCAGAGAAAGATTACACCCCTGGGGGCATGATGATTGTTGTATCATCTGCCTGAGCTCATATTCTTACCTTCTTTCCTCTCAGGCTTGGGTCATGGCATGGCTATTTATGCCTTCCTGATCTCAAAGTGGAATGACCTCACTTCTATGTTCTGCTGAGAGGCAATGTCAGGGCTGGTCAGAGAGTTGATTCACTGTGCCGCCTGTGACAGAATCCATCCTTCAAAAGGAGTAAAGGTCAGGATTCTCTTAGTTCCAGTTCCATGGCTACAGACTGTATCCATTTCCAGAATGCTTAGCCTCTGACTCATACGCAAGGTGACATGATTGCTAAATGGCAAATTTAGAACTAGAACCCTGTATTTGCTAATCTTGAAAATTATTTGCATTTCCTTTTGGGTTCCAGGAGTTAGTTTTGCCCTCCTATATTGAATGTGGTGATTTTTGCTCAGTGGTGATGAAGTGACTGTGGGCAGAAAGATCATGCTGGCTTTCTGAACATAACTTCCATAGCAGGGACATCTGCATATCAATATTGCCTCTTTTTCTGATGGTCTTTCCACCTGCATGCCTTTATGTACACAAGCATTGAGACCTGGCTGGCAAATAATTAGTGTGCAATAAACATTTGCTCACCCATTCATTTTTTAAAACAAATATTTATTTGTAACCACTTTGTGCTAGATGTTGTTTTAGCCACTGAGGATAAAACACTAACTGATAGAAACAAAGATTGTACTCTAGATCTTAGTTAGGGAGACAGCTACAATTAAATAAATACACAAATGAATGAGAGCTGCTTAGTGCAGTGGCAGTGTATAAAGGAAATTTTAGAACACATTATTAATTGAATGTTTAATAAGTAAATATGTCTCGTAAGTGAATGTATGTCTGAACTACATAAAAAAGATTACCCTTTACTTCCTGATGGACAGTAAAAATAATAAATGGAGGTTGTAAAGCCAGTATGGGGTTAAATTTTAAAAATATGGTGGTGATAGCATGGTGGTAGGGAGAATAATGACCCCCAAAGATGTCCAGGTTCTAATCCCTGGCATTTGTGAATATGTTACCTTACCTAGCAAAAGGGGCTTTACAGATGAGAGTCAGGAGAAGGACCTGGAGATGAGGAGGTTATCCTGGATTATCTGGGTAGGTCCAACGTAATCACAAGAATCCTTAAGAGTTGAGAACCTTTCTTGAATTGATCAGAGAAAACTGTGACAATAGAGCAGGTTCATGGTGATAGCATTGAATGAAATCAAAATATTTTACCCCAAATATACTTATTTGACATATTTTGTGATGACTGTTCAGAAGACTGCACACAGAAGTAGTCCTGCTACGTTGTCTTTTGGAGGGTGGGGATTTGCATCTGTAGAGAATCTGCATTGATGCAGACTGGCTTTCTCTGAGGCCTTCCCTTGTCCAGAAGTGGGATAGATTAACTGAGAGTCTGACACCTCTAAAGGTCCGAAAGTAACATTTTCCATCCTTTCTCTCTGAGAGCTGACACCTGTCAGGGTTCATTTACATATCAAGACCACCTTTGTTAGCCAGTCCTCTTCTTCCCCCCCTCTCATAACCTGTTTTGCCAAGATCCAAGTTCCCATTCTTTCTGTCACCTCAAGATGGCATATAAGCTTCTGAACCCCATTGGAGCATTGGGCTAATCACTCTGTGGTTCTCCCCCATGTGCGTGTTTAATAACTTGGTATGCCATTTCCCTTATTAATCTGCCTTTGTCGGTTGATTTTGCAGTGAACCTTGAGAGGACAAAGAGGATGATTTTCCTTGGACACTACAGCAGCATAATAAGGACAGGTTTTGAAGGTGGGGGGACAGCACCCTAAGCCATGGTCTGCAAGCAGCCTACAGAACCAAGTGTATGTGAGGAAGCAATATTCTCTCTAGACTCTCAAGAGGCAACAGAGTCCTGGCAGACACTTGAGTCTTAGCCCAGTAAAGCTGATGCTGCCACTCTGACATGTAAAATTCTAAGACTGTAAATTGGTGTTGATTCAAACCACTGCATTAGTGGTGATTTCTCACAATAGCAATAGGAAGCTAATGCAGTCATCAATGAGTGATATGATGTCAACAGAATCAGAACATCATTATCTTAACTTACTCTCATTTGTCCTGATTTTTCTTTCCTAATAGAATTATATTATTTCTTTTCCAGAAGGCTTTAATGTTGCAGACCCTCAATCCTTTTGAAAACCTTTGAAGTGGCCGGGCGCGGTGGCTCAAGCCTGTAATCCCAGCACTTTGGGAGGCCGAGGCGGGTGGATCACGAGGTCAAGAGATCGAGACCATCCTGGTCAACATGGTGAAACCCCGTCT
>NW_016107482.1:3275707-3313021 GCF_001604975.1 Cebus imitator | reverse complement strand
AAAAAAAAAAAACTTTTGAAGTAATCATATCACAAGGATATGTTGAAATTTCATGTTCCGTTTCTCTTTGGAAACAAAAGTTTTTTTGTGAATAGAGGATGCTACTATAAGATCTCTCGATGAGCCCCTGGCAACACTTTTGTTTGAGAGACTGAAGTGTTTGAAAAGAATGCTTTTTATCCCAGTTTGACTGTTGAAAGTAATTGTCTCTGGTAAAAACAAAAACAAAACTTTTTCTCTTAGTTGTAGTGCAATATAAAAAATAGAAAAAAAATCTACTTTTTAATTTTAATATACTAGAGAAGCTGTTTCCAAAATGTTTTCTGTCTGCAGCATGTAGCAGGAGACACTTAAGTTATTATCTCTATTATTTATTTGTTGTTGCTTTTTGTTTGTTTATCTTCTCCCATCTTTTTGGAGCATATTCACTAAATACTCAAATACAGGGGATTAATTAATTTTTTAGTTAATGAGTGTATAAATGAATGAAGGGATTTATATATTGAATTTTTAAAGATCTAGTCTTAATGTTGCAGAATCATACACTCCCAAAGAATATTAAGTAGTAAAATAATGTGCTTTGTTTCACTTAAATTGGCTCCTTCTCTACATTGAATGTAGCAAATCTAACCCTCCTCTTGTTGAACATGAAAGGTTAGCACTTTGTGAGACGTTCCTTACAAGACATTTAATAATTGCTTTACATGTGCTATTTATAGCTAGAACCAAACTTGCTATGTTGCTTCTCAGATGAACATTCTTTCACCAGAATGCACACATACAGATTGAATAATTATCTTATTTTCTGAAGTTGAACTCCGCTATTGTCTGATATAAGAATACCATTTGAACCTAAGGCTACATCCAAACCCTGATGAATATAATTCTGTGGCCTCTAATACCCTATCATATACTTTGATAGATGAGATACAGAAATGAGTCATAGTTTATACCTTTGAGGAGATAGATAAAACTATCTATTGTATCTTTTTCTCTCCTTCCCAATTACCCCCTTCCCTCCTTACATCCAATTTCTGTGTATATCCATCCCTCTTTTGTAGTTGGGTTCCCAGCCATTTGTGTACCCTTTCTTTTTTTTTTTTTTTTTGAGACAGAGTCTCACTCTGTTGCCCAGGCTGGAGTGTAGTGGTGTGATCTCAGCTCACTGCAACCTTCACTTCCCGGGTTTAAGTGATTCTTCTGCCTCGGCCTCCTGAGTAGGTGGGATTACAGGCACATACCACCATGCCCAGCTAATGTTTTTCGGTATTTTTAGTAGAGACAGGGTTTCACCATATTGGCCAGGCTAGTCTCAAACTCTTGACCTCATGATCTACCTGCCAAACCTCCCAAAGTACTGGGATTACAAGCGTGAGGCGCTGAGTCTGGCCTGTGTACCCTTTTCTATTTTGGTGAGAATTGCTGTGATGTCCCTTTCCCAGGGCCAAGGCCATGTGACTAAGAGGTAGTTCATACCAAGATTCCCATCCTTTAACTAGAATATATCATAACAGAGACCAAATGCTTTGGACTTATTGTTGGCCATGGCAAGTTCTTCGTGGTGATGAAAGGGAGGCAGTGATGGCCTAGGCATGACTATCTGAACATCTGTCATCCTCAATGGTTTTGGGCTGTCCAGTCCCACCTGCCAGGGAAAACCCAACTGGCTCCCTATAAAGACAGGCCCCTGAGGTCGATTTTTTGGTTAAGCCTTAGGCAAATGGAAATGCAATGAGTCAGTGCTGGTTTCCCCTACTGAGATGCCTTGGTGGAAGTGCTAGCCCAGCTTTGGCCACAAGGAGAAAGGGGCTAGCTTTCTGAAAATTCCTTTCTCTTCCTTTCGCACTTTCCGAACCTGTCTGAAATATCTGAGAATCTGAAAGTCTTAATGTTATTTCCTGTCTGCCTGTTTTCTCCTCCATCCTCCACTGTGAAACAAAAGTCAGCCTTTCTACATTTTGGTTTGTTATACATTTTTCATGCTCAGGGTCTCCGTAGAAACATTTATTCACCATGAGAGAAAGGTAACTGCTCTAGTTCCACTTCTGAAGAATGTGTGCGTGTGTGTGTGTGTGCGTGTGTGCGTGTGAGTGTGCGTGTGTGCGTGTGCTTGCGTGTGCATGTGTGCACGTGTGTGTGTGCATGTGTGCGTGTGAGTGTGCATCGGCGTGCGTGTGCTTGCATGTGCATGTGTGCGTGTGTGTGTGCATGTGTGCATGTGCGTGTAAGTGTGTGCGTGTCTTGAAAAGACTGATAGAACTATATTGAACCATCTTGAAAAGAGAGAACACTCTTCTATCTTATTTTTTCAGTGCATGTGTTGTTTCCCCACCTGATAGAGGCACAATTCTTGTGCATACTTGGTAGATACATAAAGACCCATCAAGATCCAGCCCACATATCACTCTATTGGTGTATCCATCACTGGTAAGACAGATTTTCTCTCTGTGTGGAGACCTCTTTGTGTATAGATATTACCTTACCAATTATATTGTGATACTGTTGGCTTATCTGACTTCCCTGCCATCAGAATCTCAAGAAGGAAAGGGTTCTTTCCTTTGTGTACAAGGCAGAGTTTTTAGCACGTAGCAGGTGCTAACTGAAAGTGTGTTCAATAGAAATTTACATAGCTGAATCTGAATTTTATACCTCTAACTTCAGTCTTTCCTTCAGAATGCCAAAGATGAGTCATTTGTCTTCCTACCATGGTCAGCAACTGATACTTGACAAAGAGTCAAAAACCTGTCCTGTAGTTTAGAAAGCTTGTGTTTTGTTGGGGTAGTCATCTTGAAGAAACATCCAGACCTTGATAATAATCTGCGTTTGTTAAATTGCTCTACAATTGCAGCTCATTTACAGTTGCTAGGTGTATATTTTATTATGGTAACAATATACTCACACTTTAGCAAAATTAGAAATAGACTACAAATTAACCATAATTGTAACTCCTGAAAGTTAATGTTGTTAGCAATTTAAAGTTATTTATATCACACCCACACATACACATAAATATATCTATGCTTTTACTTTAAAAATAGCCATGTTTTTCACTATGGTCATTGTGATAAGGTGACCATTTGATAGGTGAGTTCATTATAGCAGCTCATTGTAAACTATTTAGGAAGATTATATTTACTTACATTTCTTAGACATCATCATTATTAGTATTGTGTTCTTTTCTTCTAGATTTAGATCCATGAAAAAGTTGACACAACACACACACACACACACACACACACACACGCACATTCACTGGCATATACTTTGGTCTATGAGTACCCTTCCTAAAATAAAACTGAAATGTAATGTTGCAGTGCCTCAATGTTAACGTTGTCTTAGGGAGAGTGGGGAAGAGGGAAGTAATTTCATCAGTCATCTAAAAATTATTCACAGATGTTAAACTCCCAGTAGATTTTTTATAGGTCTAATGGCTGGACGCCTAGGTGAGTCAGGTGACTGAAGAACACAACAATAAGCTGACTTTATTAGTAAGCTTAGTGACCTTGGGAAAAGTTACCTTTCATTATCCTCCTGGAATGATCCACAGAGTAAAAGTAAGTCCATGCTAAAATCAATAAAAGGCATCATTAGAAATCAGATTTAAAATCAGAAGACTCCATAGGACTCCACATTGTTGAATATGCCTACACCCTTCACATTTAAAGTGGAGGCTTTAATTTTGAAGGGCGTGGACATATTAATGAGTGTTAAGCTTTCAAAGGCCTAACATGAATCATAAGGATATGTGATACTCAAATTTTATCAGCCATTGAAGGCTAGATAGCTTTTACAGTATGGTTTCTCCTGCCTTTTCTGCCTCCTATCAACAAATCTGATAATTTGTCACAGTTACCAAAACCTTTAACTGCTCTTATTGATCACATAATTATTTTTCTGACCCAGCCACCCTTTGAACTTTATAGTACTACCTTCTAGAGCCTACTCAATTTTTACTCTTGAGCCTAGGATATTTTCTGATTATCAACAAAATCATAATTACTTTCTTCAACAATATGAAAAATATATGTAATTTTTAACACTGCTAGTACATTTTGATCCAGGAGGAAAATGAAAGACTTTAATATATTATGGTGGAAATTGAGAAAAATGGCATGTTGATGATACAGAAGGTAAATTCTATGAAAGCCATCTTTGTATATTTGTGACTAAGGCTATATCATTTATTGTGAGATGCTATTATTTTAACTAAGTCAAAAGTTAAAATTTCCCATTTTGTGGTTGGCGTCTTTGGGATCACAAAAATTAGTTAATTCCTATTCCAAATGAAAACTACAAATATTGGAAGACATATCATCTCAGAAATATTTCCTATGAGGGTAAACATCTCAAATTCCTGTAAACATTCTTGCTCTGACACATCATAAACATTTTCAGTTTCATGTTTAAGCTGCCATGAACATATTACAATTTTACTATATTTCTTTTAAAATGTAAGTACCAAGACAGAAGTTAGAATTTCAAGAGTGTGAGTAAATAGGCCACATGAGAAAAAGGCTTTTTCATTTTCTAGAAATATGGCCATTAATAACAGCTATAATCACATTAGCTACAGGTGGGCATATTACCGTTTTAGTGTGTTGAGCATATTATTATTATCAAATATCCCTAAATATTTTAATGAAATTTTAGTTTCTCTAGAACCTCTCTCTTCTAATCTTTGTTTCTAGAAATATATTTATAAATATCAACAAAAAATGCCTTTGGTTTTTTGGGGGGAATGAACAAATGACACTATTTTGGTATATTTTATATATAATTGAAATATATATTATTGACATATATTACATGCACATGCACCTTCTTTCTTTTTATGGGAGTGTCCGTGGAGCCATTTTCTGCTGTTAAAGATGGATTTTGGATTCAGTTGTGATACTTTTGTTTTATCCCTGATGAACATTATTTTATTAGATTTATGTCATCACACTAACCTTTCAGAATTTTTTTAGATCAATGTGTATCATCTAGTATATTTGATGTGTCTCATGTTTATGCCATTCTTCATTTACTCCACGAATAAAAAAGTTAAAGTCAGAGATTTGTCAGACATTTTCACTATAAATTCATCAGTTGTTGACAGTGCTGAATAATAAATCCACCTAATTCTGGATCTTGAAAACAAATGATCATAAAACATTTTATAAAATTCAAAAATATATATGGGCCACCATCTCTCAAGTTAATAATATTAAGTACCACTCAAAGACTTAATTAAAATTTCTTTGTTATTTTTTGTTTGATCTTCTTCATTGGCCTCTCTGTATCCTGATAAAAATTTCCAACTTCCGGGTACTCATGTTGGCCCTTTTATAATTTGTTTCTTACATTAATTATCTTCTGAATTTTTATACTTTCTAAAGTCTTGGCCATTTGAATTATTGATGTTGCTTTGTTGTTTTTTGTCCTTCTTTAAATCAAATGTACAGATCTGTATCTGAAATTATTTTGTAAATCGTCATCACCACCGCCATCATTATAACATTTGTAAATCTGCAGTCTTTCAGCATCTTTTGTACTTTAAAAAAAATAAGCTTTGCCTGAGTGCAGTGGCTCACACTTTGGGAGGCTGAGGCTGGTGGATCGCCTGAAGTCAGGAGTTTGAGACCAGCCTGGCCAACATGATGAAACTCCATCTTTACTAAAAAAAAAAAAATTAGCCGTGCATCATGGTGGGTGCCTATAATCCCAGCTACTCGGGAGGCAGAGGCAGGAGAATCACTTGAACTCAGGAGGCAGAGGTTGTTAATTAATTAACTTTTTGGAGTGGTTTTATGTTTACAAAGTAGTTTAACACAAAGTACAGTATCCTTCTGTACTTTCTCTTCCTCCTCTCTTTCCCCTCTTATTAAGATTTTGCATTACTGTAGTATATTTATTATACTGATGAAACAATATTGACACATTATTATTAACAGGAGTCCATAGTTAGTATTAGGCTTCACTTGTCACATTGTATATTCTGTGGAATCTGACAAAAGTATAATAACATGTTTCAGCCATTAAATTATCCTAAGGAATAATCCCACTGCCCTAAGAATACACTGTGCTATACCTCTTTATCCCTCACTTCTCCCTCCACTCCAAACCCGAGGCAAGCACTGATCTTTTTACTGTCTCCATAGTTTTGCCTTTTCTAGATAATGTCATACAATTGGATTGATACAATATATATCCCTTTCAGACTGGCTTCTTTTACAGAGCAACAAGCATTTAAGTTTCTTTCATGCCTTTGTGTGACCTGATAGCTCATTCTGAAATCTCTTTCCATCTTCTCAGTTCCTGAAATACAATGAATTGTGATTCAATTGACATAAGAGCAAGTTTTCCCAATTTTCTAATAATTATACAGCCACTTTGTAACTTTCCCCTTTAATTCATCTCCTGAAATAAGTTTAACTTCCTCAATGTTTCTTCTCCTTTTACCCCCACTTTGCAGATCTTTCCCTTTAGAAGGCAAGTAGACTGCATATGCCTTAGGTTTTCTAAGCCATTTGTTTCTATTTGATACCAGAGAAATTAGATTAATCTACTTTCTTCCTGAAAGAGTTGTATACAGGTTATCGAATGTTGAAGAATCTCTTTGAGTTTTCCTAGTATGTTTTAACTCATTTCCTCCACAAGGGAGGTAACACTTTGCTAGGAATAAACAAGGCCAAAAGTTCAATTCTGTTGCCACAACAATTACTTTTCACCCTAGTGCCTGAGAACTTGAGCAGCCAACCATCAGTGTCTGTTTAATCAGCATAGGAAACAAACAAACAAAAAAAGCATGCTTTCATGGATACCAGAAATGAGAGGAAGTGCACAGAGCTTGTTTAATTAATTAGAAAACAGGATGTCATTTATTCCACTGGCAATAGTAACTATCAAAAACAGACATAACCTTCTTATAGCATCAGATTGTAGAAAGACAAGCTGTGTGAAAGTTTCTCAAGAGACAACATTTAAAGATAACCTTAAACAGATTTGTTCCTTAGCTTTAAACCAAAACCAATAACTAATTACATAAATAAATTCACAAAACAGGCATATAAGCAAGCACATAAATCAACAATAATGCTTCTTTTTAAGGACTAAATTGGATTTAGTAACAATTATTACACACAAAATCTGGGAGACTCTTTGCTGTTATCTCATATTTTTAAATAACTTAAGGAAATAATCTTCACATCACTTTACTTGTGAAGAGGCAAACTCAGAGGATATATAGTTTCTCTGGGTCACAAGGCTAATAGATAGGGGTGATTTAAAACTTTTCATTTTATTTTCTACATTCTCCTTCATAAACTTTCCACTTTGATCAGATACGCTCTCTAATCAGCCTCTTGATATACATTGTGCATTTCAATTATTAGTTTTTTCTACATTTGTTGAAAAGAAGTTTTCAGTCTTCCACTAACTGTTGGAGATAGTATACCATGAATTATCTCACATTTTTTATTTCCTTCATCTACCAGACACTCAATGTAAAAGTTTATTTCAAAGGATCCCATTACTATATTAATACAGAAAGGTGGATATGATTAGTCTAAATTTTATTAGTCAGATATTTGAGATTCCACAATTAAATAACCTGCCCAATGCCACGGAGTAAGTGGCTCAAAGCAAGATTCAAATCTAAATTCATCTTTTTTTAACTTAACCTTTGCATGCTCACATTAGTGAAGTCCTATTGCTGAAGACCTCATATGAATACCATTAAAATAACTTCCATTTATGCATAACTGAATAATTTTACTGAGAAGGACATTCTGAAATAAATTCTATATTGGGTATCTAGACAATATTTATAGAGCACCTTGGATTCACCACATATTGTGCTAGACATGGAGGACAGGCATCTGTTAAATAACGTCTGTGCTCTCTCCAAAAGAAGCATGCCATCCAGCTGGAAATATAGGCATGGGAATAAATTACCACAATTAAATGGAGTAAGTCTTAGATTGGAAATTTTTATTTTAACCTATGCTGTTTTGGTGCTAAATATAATTGCCCCATGGGTCCTGTCTGCATGCTGCACAGACAAAATCAGTTTGAGACCACCAATGATAGTTTAATTGATATAGGGCCAGCTACAGGAGAGAACTGCAGTTGTCATTCAAATCAGTCTCCTCAAAGCCTCAGTGGTTAGGATTTTTATGGACAATTTTTATAGACAACAGGGGCTAGGGAATGGATGGTGCTGATTGGCTGGGGATGAAATAATAGGGATATGGAAAACCCTTCAGGGCCTCGGGCAATGATTTTGCCTCTGGATGAGGCCACAGAACTAGTTGAATCATGAGTCACCAGTCTGTAGGGGGTCAGTCTGAAAACAACATCTCAAAACGGCAACCTTAAGTTCTACAATAGTGATGTTGGGCACAATGGGGAAATCACAAATCTTGTGACCTCTGCCCACGTGATTCTTGAGCAGTAAGTGATTATAGGAACTGGGCCTACATTTTAGCAGAGTTCAGGCCGCTCTCATAATTCTAATCTTGTCACCTTTCACAGTTTTACAACAGTTTAGTTTGGGGAAGGACTACTATTATTCTTGCTTGAAGACTAAACTATTATTCCTCCCAAAGTTAGCTGGGCCTAGGACAGCCTGGAAGTTATAAGCAAGAAAAGGTCAACTATGTCAGCTTTCTTTCACTGTCATAATTTTACAAAAGTGGTTTCATAACTCAATTGACCAAATCTGTAGGTAAATATTTGGGTGGGGGAACGCCCAGTCCAATGTCATCTTTTAGAGGCAAATAACTTTCCAATTCTCATATGTATTCTCATCACTGGCCATACTGATTGCAATTCCCATATGTCTAATTCCCATATGTACTCTCATCATGGGCCAAACAATGCCTTGGAATTCCCTGAGAACAGTAATTCCTAGTTAGTCCTGGGGGATACATTCAGGACCCCCTTTGGATGCCTGAATCCCCAGAAAACACTAAGCCCTATATATTCTATGTTTTTCACTATACTTACAAACGTATGATAAAGTTTAATTTAATTAATCTGACACATCATGCTGCTACCAATAAAAATATATTTCTTTATATGTCTTCTACCCACAAATTTCATGCTTTTTCTATCCTAACTATGCATTTATCAAGCACTGTGGCTGTAACTTTTGCAGTTTGAGGTGTGGCAACAAAACTAGCACAAATTCCTTTTTCCTTCAAAATTTCACATGTAGATTTGTCCTTACTATAAAATTTTAACACACTCAGCATGTGATTCTTTTCTTTCCTTATTAACTAGAGAATTTTCACTTTAATGAAGCACTTTACATCTTCTCTTTGGCATATCCAAGTTGCCTGCTGCCACTCTTGTGCTTTGGGGCTATTGTTAAGTACAATAAGGTTTACTTGAACACAAACACTCCAATACCTCCACAGTTGATCTGGTAACCAAGACAGCCATTGAAAGACTAACAGGCGAATAGCTTTTACAGTGTGGATACCTTGTACAAAAGATGGGACAGATTGGGGACACCATGGGATTTCGTCTTGTTACTCAGAAGAGTGTGCAATTTAAAACTTATGAATTGTTTACTTCTGGATATTTCAATTTAATATTCTTAGATCACACTGACTGCATGTAACTGGGAGGTGAAACCACAGGTAAGGGGAAACTACTGTAATTTACTACATAGGTTCATGCCTTTAAAAATATGTGAGAATTGAAAAATGAGACCACACGGACACAGGGAGGGGAATATCACACCCCGGGGCCTGTTGGAGGATTGAGGGTAAGGGGAGGGAGAGCATAAGGACAAATACCTAGTGCATGTGGAGCTTAAAACCTAGATGATGGATTGATGAGTGCAGCAAGCCATATGACACATGTATACCTATGTAACACACCTGCACGTTCTGCACGTGTATCCCAGAATGTAAAGAAAAATGTTTTAAAATGTACTTTCAAGCTTAAATATCTTTCTATCCTGAAACCTGTTCCCTCCAGCAATCACATTGTAGATTACCTCCTCTAGGACATGTTCTTTGAGAATCAAACCAATCCTAATGCAATACTGGTTTTCTGTGCATCACTACATTCTGTAAATAGCTCAATTACAGCACAAATGACACATGTGTACGGTTTATTTTACCTAACCTGGATCCCCACTAGATAACATAGTGCCTGAGGATAAAGATTCAAGAGTTTGGCTACTCTTTAGCCTATAAAATGTGCTCAATAAATTGTAGTTGGTTGAAAAATCAATCACGCAATCAATAAAAATCAGTTTGCTAGACCGTTTCAAATGTTTTTTGTTAAATTTTTTAGAGGTGGGGAGTCTCACTATGTTGCACAGGCTGGTCTTGAACTCCTGCCCTCAAGGGATCCTCCCATTTCAGTCTTCCAAAGTATTGGGATTGCAGACAGAAGCCACCATGCACAGCCCTGCGTTTTGTTTTTTCCTTTTAAGACTTTTTAAAATTTACTTTTCCCTTTAATATATTCTTCTTTTTTAAAATAAATAATTAAATCTCCAGAAAATACAGAAATTACATATTTAGAACTAATTGTATGCATTTATTTGGTCAACAGTATATTTCCATTCATTTAATATTTATACATATAATGAATCAAAACCATTATTCGTATCGTATCTCTGGTATATGAACATACTGTGTTTAATTTACAAATTTTTAAAATCAGACATTCAGGTACATATTAGTAAAAATAATCTTTGTTCTACATCTGTATTGTAAATCTCGAAATAGCATTTCTTAATATACCAGAGATTTATTTGTGGTGCACCTAAACTCTAGGACAAAGAGTGTTCCTCTGTCTTGTAAGTCATCAGTCCAGAAGACATATCTGCCATACTGTGGTAGGACAAGAAAGGGATAGAGAAATTACACTGATTATTTTAATCACTTTTGCTCAGATTAGATGGTAAGAACTAGTGTCATGGACCGAACATAGGTGCAAGGGTTTCTGGAAGATGCAGATGTGTCTAGATTGTCATTTTATAGTGCCAGGAACCTCTTACTCTTCCATGGTTGACCTCTATGTGAGAGTTTTTCTAGGGAAGAGCCAGGATTGGTGGTGGGGTTTGCATATTTTCTATTTTGCTAAAGCTGACACATTACTCTGCTATGTAATCATTCTACATTCTGTTTTTTAATTAGCTCGGAAGCAACTGTGCTGGCATTTTGACATCTATCTAGGTTCATTGTGGTACTTCTCAACGGTATTCAAATCAACAATGGGAGACGACTTTGGATTTTTTTTCTTTTGTCTTCAATGAGGTCTCTAAAACACCTGTAGTTCCACAGATTTTTAGATTTCTTTTATGGGGAACTATTTATTCTCTCGACTTATTTCTATGCCAGTGGTGTGTTTGTTTATTTATTTGTTTATAAAGAAAAGAGGTTTATTTGGCTTGTGGATCTACAGGCTGCGCAAAAAGCATGGAACCAGTATCTGCATCTGGTGAGGGCCTCAAGCTGCTTCCACTCATGGTGACAAGGGAAGGGGAGCCGGCATGTGCAGACATCACAGGGCATGAGAAAAAGCCAGAGAGAGAGAGAAGGTGCCAGATACTTTTAATGACCAGCTCTCAAGAGAACTAATACAGTGAGAACTCACTCATTTCCCGCCCACCCCACCAAAAACAGAGAGCATTAATCTCTTTATGAGGTATCAGCCCTCGTTGTGTTGATTTAAATTACTGTATCTTTATAATAAGTCTTGATATTAGTAGGGTTGGTCCCTTACTACTTTCTTAGTATTCAGAATTGTTTTGCTATTCTTGAATATTCAAGATTTTGTTGAAAGTTTTAATAAATGGCATTATATGGGTTTTATAGATTTATTTGAAGATAATTCCCATCTGTCTATTAGTAAACATTGGTTATAGCAAGGTATTATATTTTCTTTAACCAAGGGTTAAAATTTTCTCTCTAAGGTATTTTTTGAGATGATATTTTGAATCATTTAATTTCAGTCTTTCTTATTATACGCTGTGTATATTTAAAGTTATACATTTACTTCAATAAGAAATTTATCTAAATGTCTTAATGTAATTTATCTAAATGTCTTAATTTATCTGTCTTAATGCGTAAATTTCATAGTTATCCCACTCTGACTGTATTAATTTTTATTGTGAGTTCTTCAGTAACAAAGTATTTAGATTGACATTATTTTTCATATATTATGGCAAATTTAGTTTCTCTTTTACTATTTATTCATAATTTCATTGCATTGTATCCAACAAATTTCTCTCCTTGACTCATATTCTTATTATCTGATTTTTCCATTTGTTGTTCATGTTTTGTGAAAGTAATTTGTTCTTATATTTTGAGACATTCTCTTTTTCACAAGTTTCTAGAGACTTGATTGTGATGTGGACCTTGGTGTGGATTACATTATTCTTTTCTACTTATGGTTTGTTGCATTTTCTCAGATTTATGGTTCTATATTTATATCATATTAGAAAAACTACACTCATCACCTTACATATGTATATGTAATCCCCTATATTGACCTTTTTTTCTGGGACTCCAATTATACATATGCTAGCTATGTTATGCCACTTATATATAATGTCCCACAGATTAATAATGCTGTGTTTTTGTTTGATTCCCTTCAGTCTGTTTTTCTTGGGGTTTAATTTAGATAGCTTGTATAGTTGTATATTTATGATTCATCATTCTTTCCCTCTGCCATGTTTAATATGCTATTAATCCCTTCCAGTGGTTTTTAAAAAATTTCTGATGTTGTGTTTTATTCTCTAGAAGTCTCATATTTTTTCACATCATTTGTTTTGTGCTCACTTCATGTTCATATTTTGTACCTGATTAAATGGATGAATCATTTCACAATAGCTGTTTTACTGTCCTTTTCTGCAAATTCTATCATCTTTGTCGTTTCTGGGTCAGTTTCTTTTGATTGACTTTTTCCTAGTTATTAGTGATAATTTTAATTGTTTATTACTCTAGTTCTTTTGAATCGGGTGTTGGACATTTGGAATTTTATTTTTTTGAATTCTGTATATTGATATATTTATATTTTTACATGCTTCTAAAGAGTTAAAGAATGATGAATTTGTTTTCTCACAGGCAGCTAAGTACTTTTGAATTAGACTGATCTTTTGAAGTTTGTTTTTGAGTTTGGTCTGAGTGCAATTACAGTAGCCTTTCTACAGCTAGTTTAGCCTCACTTTTAAGGCATGGACTGAAAGTCTGTTGTATTCTGGGAAGTCTCTGAACTCTGACTGAAACTCAAACAATTCCTGGCTTTCTGTGAGACCTTTGAGGATTGTTCATATTATAGCTTCATATAATGATTTTTTCCTTGGAACTGATTTTTGTTTACTCTCTGGGATTTCACATTATGCATATTGGCATTCTGAGAAAAACTCATGGGCCCTTGTGCAGATTTTCTGAACTTTTCATTTTTGCAAATTTAGTTCTCTATTTCTAATTCCCCAAGTAACAAATTCTAGCTTTTTCAGCCTCTGCAAATTTCAAGCTCTATTTTCTCAACTTACTGAGATTCCCGAACTTGGTTTAAATTCTCTTGACTGGATTGTAGCACAGAAATCACCTTTAGATAGAAACACTAGGCAGTGGTTTAGCTCATTTACTTGTTTCGTTTCTTGTGAATTACAGCTCTGTGCTGCCTGTAGTACAACATTTGAAAATAGTGATTTCTTCTATTTTCTTCAGTTGTCTAGTGCTTGTGAAAAGAGGGTTATTTCAGAACATATTATTCCTCATTGCTAAAAAGCAGAAGTGCCCCCAATTGTTTCTCTCTCCTTTTAAATTATGGTTATGTATTTTGTCAAGTATATTTAAAAATATTTTACATTTTGTTCTATGTTTAGAATAGAGTTACAGAGGACTACGTAATGCTCACCCTCCCATTTTTCTCAGAATTCCCATACTACTCTAATTTCTTTTTCTCCAAGTGTTTCAAAATACATACTTGAGCCACACAATTGGAATTCATGTATTCTAATGAAATAGGACCTTTCTAGCTATGAATTTAAAACTGCAGGAACCTAATCAACCGGCATGAAGAGAAAAAGATAAAATTAATATGTTTATGTTACTAGTTTGAATTTTCTGTTTTAAACACTGCCGGGTCCAGGGAACCTAAAAATATTTCTATCTCTGCCTGCTTCCCTCCCCCTCCCTCATTTTTGTTATTGCTTGACTCTGCTGTCCTTTTTTCCTCTGTTTGGCAACATCTCCTGCTCCTACAATTATCAATGAGAGTCTACTAACGATCAATAGCAGTCCTAGTGGATACAGCCATCTCCCTTCTCCATGCAGAAGTTTCAGGGAAGTCTTCTTGTTGAACTAGCTTCTTTTTCTGTAGGCACTCCAAGGAATGAATCTTATAAGTAGCCTGTCCTGGGTCACATGACCATCATGTGCAATGGATTTGTAGGTAGTTACACAAAGGAACAAATGTTCCATCTGTTCTTGTGTTGCAAGGATTTGTCTGTTTGGATAATCAGATACAAATCTTCCACTGCTTTGTATTTGTGACACACGTTTCAGTCATATTCGATTTCTGAAAAAATGTATACACTCAGATCATATTTTATAAGTTAGAGAAAACCATCCCAAAAAGGCCTAAAATTAAAATAGAAACATTATGGTCACAGCTTTTGTTTCCAAGCTTATTTCTTGCTAGGTCTCCTAGTTAAACAGCTGTTACAATCAAATGGCTCTACTTACTGTATACTAAAACATGTTCCATGCTTTCCTCAGCCTCATTTCTCAAACCACCCTTCCTACCTAAAATGCACATTCTCAGCCAATGAAAAATTCTGCACATTCTTCAATAATCTACAAAGCCTTACCTATTCAACTGGGCTTAAAAGAAACTGTTTCTCCTCCTCTGAAATTTCTCAAGTGCCCAAGCCATTCCTTTGGCACTTAGTGATGTTAGTTATCATTTTTCTAAATGTAGCTCACTTATTTTATCTACTAGGTTATAAACTATTTTAGTTTAGACATTTTTGCTCTATATCTAACACGTGGATGATAAAATTAAAAGGAAAACTTCAGAATCAGAGAATGGTTTGAATTCAAGCATAACCCCTCATTGTACATAAGATATTTTTGAGTGTGTTCTTTAATAGTTCATATACAATATCTATGCCTGTCATTGTATTAGTTTGTTTTCACACTGCTAAAAATATATTATCTGAGATTAGGTTATTTGTAAAGGGGGTTTAATGCACTCACAGTTCTGCATGGCTGGAGAGGACTCAGGAAATTTACAATCATAACTGAAGGTGAAGTGGAAGCAAGGCACATCTGACATGCCAGCAGGAAAGACAGCGCAAGAGGGCAGGGAAGTGCCACACGTTAAAACCATCAGCTCTGGTGAGAATAAACTCACTACCACAAGGACAGCATGGGGGAAACCACCCGTGATCCAGTCACCTACCACCAGGTTCCTCCCTCGAGAATTGACACACAGAGATTTGGGTAGGAACACAGATCCCAATAATATCATTCAGCCCCTGGCTCCTCTCATATTTCATGTTCTTTTCACATTTCAAAACCAATCATGCCTTCCCAACAGTCCCTGCAAAGTCTTAACTTATTCCAGCATTAACTCAAAAGTCCAAGTCCAAAGTCTCATCTGAGACAAGGCAAGTCCCTTCTGCTTACGAACCTGTAAAATCAAAAGCAGGTTAGCTACTTCCAAGATGCAAAGAGGGTACACGCATTGGGTAAATGTACCTATTCCAAATGGGAGAAATTGGCCAAAACTAAGGGGCCCCAGTCCCCAGGCAAGTACAAAACCTGGCTAGGTAGTTGTTAAATCTTAAAGCTCCAAAATCTCCTTTGATTCCATATCTCACATCCAGGAAACATTGATACAAGTGGTGGGATCCCATGACCTTGGGCAGTTCCACCTCTGTGATTCTGCGGGGTACAGCCCCTACAACTGCTTTCAGCTGCTTTTTTATTTCATTGATTGCCTGCAACTTTTCAGGCACATGGTGCTATCTGTTGGCGGATCTACCTCTCTGAGGTCTGGAGGATGATCACTCTCTTCTCACAGCTCAACTAGGCTGTGTCCTAGTGGGGACTCTGTGGGGGATCCAACTCCACATTTATTTCCCATTCTACCCTAGTAAAAGTTCTCCATGGGGACTGTGGCCCTGCAGTGGACTTCTGCCTGGACATCCAAGCATTCCCTTTGAAATCTAGATAGAGGTTTCCAAACTTCCACTCTTGTCTTCTGCGCAACCCCAGGCCCAATACCACATGGAAGTCACCAAGGCTTGAGGCGTGCACTCTATGAAGCAATAGCATAAGCTGTACCTTGGCTCCTTTTAGCCAGAGCTGGAGCTGTGAATGCAGGTCACCAAGTCCTGACGCTTCACAGAGCAGTGGAGCCCTGGATTCAGCCAATAAACATATTTTTCTATTCTAGTTTTAGTCTTCGAAGGGTCTGCTGTGAAGATTTCTGATATGCCCTGGAGACATTTTCTCCATTGTCTTGGATATTAATATTCAGCTCCTAGCTACTTATGCAAATTTCTGCAGCTGGCTTGAATTTCTCCCCAGAAAATGAGTTTTTCTTTTTCTAACACATTGTCAGCCTGCAAATTTTCCAAACCTTTATACTCTGGTTTCCTTTTATACATAAGTTACAATTTCAAACCATCTCTTTGTGAACACATATAACTAAAACGCTTTCAGAATCAGCCAGGTCACATCTTGAATGCTTTGTTGATTAGAAATTTCTTCTGCCAGATACCCTAAATCATGTCTCTCAGGTTCAAATTTCTGCAGATCTCTACAGAAAGAACAAAATGATGCCAGTCTCTGTGCTAAAGCATAAGGAGAGTGGCCTTTGTTCCAGTTCCCAATGAGCTCCTCCTTTCCATCTAAGATCACCTCAGCCTGGACTTCATTGTCCAAATCACTATCAGCATTTTGGTCAAAACCATTCAGTAAAGTTCTGGAAAGTTCTGAATTTTCCCACATCTTCCTGTTTTCTTCTGAGCCCTACACATTGTTCAAACCTCTGCAGGTTACCCAGTTCCAAAGTTGCCGACACAATTTCTGGTTATCTTTATAGCAGTGCCCCACTACCTTGGTACCAATTATCTGTATTAGTCTGTTTTCACAAGGCTATAATGATACTACATGAGACTGGGTAATTTATAAAGGAAAGAGGTTTAATTGATTCACAGTTTCACATGGCTAGGGAGACCTTAGGAAATATATAATCATGGCAGAAGGTGAAGGAGAATCCAGGCACATCTCACATGGCAGGAGAGATGGAGCAAGAGAGTGAGGAAGTGCTACACTTTAATACCATCAGCTCTAGTAAGAATCCACTATCATGAGAACAACAAGGGGGAAACTGCCCCCGTGATCCAATCACCTCCCATCAGGTTCCTCCCTCCACAGGTGAGGATTACAATGCAAGATAAGATTAGGGTGGGGAAACAGAGCCTGACCATATCAGTCATATGGAGATGATATCTGTCTTCATTCTTTAAAACATCTTTGCTTATAATACAGGATAATTTTCTTAAAAATAAACCTTTGTTGCCTTATTGCAACTAGTACTAGGCCTAATACCCAGCCAGAGCTGAACACATAGTTATTGATTGATTGCATAGTACAAATTAAGCAAGACTCCTATTTGACATTTTAGACATTTTTTTTTTTTTTTTACTTCAACATATGCAGCTTAACACATTGAGATAGGAAATTAAAACGCAGGAAAATCAGATTACATTTTGCACTATTTTCCGTACTCTCAGCTGATTTTTGCAGCTTAAAAACTGAGGTTACAGCTTTTTAGCATGACTATGATGATGATGCTTTATTTTTATTTTATCAAAGAATATATGACTATAATGGTTTTATAAAGCTTATCATCAGATAGTTGTTGGGCCTATCAATACAAACATTTTCTAAATAGCATAGTTTTAGGTTATGACTTTTGTTCATTTTTTCTTTACTTGAAACTGAGCTAAAGTTTGAAAAAAAAAGAGGAAAATTTACAATTATATTTTACCCATATCACCATGGCAGAAGAGAATTATGATAGTAATAGCCACCATTTATTAATTTTCCTAACTTATACAAATTATCTCAAGGACACAGAAAGAAGTTTCAAAATTTCATTATTCAAGTGATGAATTTAAGGCTCATAGAATTTAGGTAATTCAAGTCAAAGTACTTGCTGCTGGATCAGAACCCAGATGGTTTTTATTCTGATTCAGTATTCATGCTGCTACTGTACCACCATTTAATTAGCCTCCATAAAAAGGTTTGACTAAAAGGCTCTGTAAACAACCCTACTACAAAAGGATTTTAAAAAGAGGATCTCTAAAATAGCCTCTTTTTAAATAGAGAAATGTTTATCCCAAAAGGATATTTGCTTATATCATTCATTCTGGAGATCTGCTGTTTTCTAACTAATCTGATGTTTTTACCTTGCATTTGCAACATCAAAATACTTTCCTCAGTATCTGTAGTGTTATCACAAATGGAAGATTACAACATGAGGACTGAATGAAGCAGGAGGAGAAAATACACTCTAAAGAAACAAAGATCACATTTTCATAGTAATTTTTTATGCCGTGTGTAATAAAGCATTAGGAGGCAAAGCACACAATACAGCCCTGTGATATAGCACTCAGGAAATATCTTTGTGTAAATTAACTGTGTGTGTCATCAGCCATTATTTTTAACATGAATTAGACTATCAGTCAAGCATCTTTCACTAAAAAAGCAAACCAAAACAGATATTAATCTGAAGACTAGAACAAAGAGTGAAAGAAAAAAATATTATATTTTTAATTTATTGGTATGACCAAATTTGTGGTAGTACTTATTCTTTATAGTGTCTGTATTATATATAATTTATCTATTAATCTTTCTTTCCCATATGTTTATAATCTTTTAATATAGAAATATTCTTTTATATAAACTGAAACTCCAATACCAAATATTGGTCTATAATAAGTCACACACCGATTGTCGAAATAAGCATAAATTTATACATTTAGTCTTTTATTTATTCTTATTAAACACATGTCTATTAAAATATTCCAAAATATTCATTTGCTTAAGGTTATTTTGCTAAGCAATAGTAAATAATTACAGTTTATTTTGTAGCAAACCTTACTACTTATCTACAAAGAGCACAATATAATATTAAGTAGATGGGGCAAAAAATCTAGAACTGTCTTGGTTCTTATCCAAATATATTATTATATTTTCTTACAGTTATAGTGCATAAAAATGGATATTTCCAACTGAACTTCTGATGTATTAACCTCATAATCAGAATTTTGTGAAATGGGTAAATATTTACATAATAGGATTTTCTTATTGAATTTCTGCTTATAAACGTGGAAAGTCCCATCAAATAAACATAAAGCAAAGTAAAAACAACAATGACAACAAATATTTGTGCCAGCTTTCTCTGGCACCACAGCAAATGGTAATTTGGACAAGTTTACCAACTCTAATTTAGTCAATTAAAGCAACAAAATCACTATTGATAGATTTTTTATTTTCTGCATGGGAGACTCAAACAGAAGTCAAGTAGTATGAAACTCAGGAGGCAGTTGTGAAAACGTCATAGATCTAACCTCCTTGTAACCCCTTAAGCTGATTTATTTCGGCCTGAGGCCTCATAAATGCAGGGTGTAAGCAAACACAGGTATTAGAAGCCAACAAGAAAACAGGCTGTCTCATTGCTCACATTTCCTATCTTTCTAATTGATGTTTGCTTTTCACATTTCCTCTTCTTATTAGTCTTCTCAAAGTTTCTTATCACAGTGATTTAGGGTTCTCATAAGAATTTGATTTATTTTACACGTTCTCCTTGGCTCCTTTTTGGAGTGGAAACTTTACTATTCTTAGATTGATCATGCATTCCAGTTTGCTTTGGACAATCCCATTTTATATCTGTTGTCCTGTTCTCACTACTATTAGCACTTTCTGTTCTCTTACACATCTCCCATTCTGTGGTTACAAATTATATTATTTCTTCATCCAATGTCACTAGCCTTAAGACCAATGATTTTACCATACTCTAATCTGGATGTATTAGTCCAATCTCACACTGTTATAGAGACACACCTAAGACTGGGTAATTAATAAAGGAAAGAAATTTAATTGACTCACAGTTCTGCAGGGCTGGAGAGGCCTCAAGAAACTTACAAACATGTACAAGGGGTAAGTAAACATGTCTTCTTCACAAGGCCGCAGCAGAGAGAAGAATGAGAGCTAAGAGAGGGGGATTGCCCTTCATAACACCATCAGATCTCCTGAGAATTGACTCCTTATCATGAGAATAGCATGGGGGAAACCACCCCCATGATTACATTACCTCACACCAGGTCCCTCCCAGGACCCATGGAGGTTATGGGAACTACAATTCAAAATGAGATTTGGGTGGGGACACAGCCAAACCATATCATGGGCATACAAGACACATATACCTAAAAAGCACCTTCTCTCTGTTTATCTATGTCTCTGTCTCTGTCTCTCTCTCTCTCTCTCTCTCTCTCTCTCTCTGTCTCACACACACACACACACACACATGAGAATGCAAGCTAAATTGACAAGAATGATTAGAAAAGAAAGCTCGATATCTGGAGAGGTTTAGGGTATAATATAGGCATTAATCTGAACACTGATGACTGAGAGGAATGAAACATTAAGTATTTCCAAAAGGGAAAAAACGACTGTTTGTTTGTTTGTTAGTTTGTTTTTACAAAATCCTAAGTGTTCTGCAACAAATTACCACAAAGTTTGTGTTAAAATAACAAAATACATTTCCTTAAAGATTTGTAAGTCACAAGTCCAAATTTAGCGTTGCACTACTAAAATCAAGATGTAAGCAGGACTGGTTCTTTACGGATCCTCTAAAGTAAAATACATCTCTTGTCTCTTTTAGCTTCTAGAGGATACCAGCATCCCTTGACCCATGACCAAATCACTATAACCTCTTCTCCATTGATACACCATATTCTTTCCTACTTTGACACTCTTACCTCTCTCTTATAAGAATGTGTGTGATTATATTGGGCAAATCCAAATAATCCAGGCTAATCCCTGCTTCTCGAAACTGTTAACTTAATCACATCTGCCACCATCCTTTGCCATGTAAGGTAACACATTCACCAGTTACAGGAATGGGCAATTATTCAGTCTAGAATAGAATACATCTTGGCCTTTAAAGATTTACATTCTCGACACTTGTAAAATATGTTTAGTAAAATTACTCTCTCTTTTTCAACCCGTGAAAGTAAAAAACAAGTTATCTACTCCCAAAATACAATGTGAAAGAGGCATAAGAGAACAGTCATAGAAATTCCCATTCAAAAGGGGAAAAATGAGACATGAAAGAAGTCAATACTCCAAGAAATTTTGAAATCTAACATGGCAAAACTCCAATAGATTTCAAAGCCTGAGAAAAATCTGCTGTAACTCATTTCTCTGCCCCCTGGGCTCGCAGAGCTGGCCTTGGAGTCATATTCCTTTTTATTCAAAGGTAGAAAACGTTTGCAGCTGAGTAGTATTATCAGCCTATTTTCTGCCTGTAGAAACTGTGGGAGCCCTATAGGTTTCTTTAATTTTGTTTCTTCTCTGACCCTCTCAGTCTCAGCTGGCAGTGTTTCTGCTGGTATAAAATTCTTTAAAATTTTATGGTTTTCTCATGTATGTCACAGAAATGTACTCCATTAGACAGGAAGATTCTCCATAGATCTTTCCTCAATTATTTTATCTCTAGTTTTTACTTCTGCTTAATTGGCTGAAGGATCCATGAATCATATACCTAATGTCTTCAAAGAGCAATCCGTGTGATAGAATACTGACTTTTTTATATTTTCAAAGTAATAACCTGAGGTTTTCCAGCCATCCCTTTTATTTTCTCTTATGATCATAATTTATTCTGAGTGAATCTCTTGATTTTAGAATTTTCTGAAATTTTGACAGGCTGAGAAATTCCTAAATCATTTAGTCCTTATTCCTTTGTGTTTAATACTTCTCTCAGTATTTTTTTCTTTCCTCTGTTACTTTGCTATATATATAAAAAAATAAGAAATAATCAGGATGCATCGTCAACAATTTGCTTGAAAATCTTCTCAGCTAAATATCCAAGTACCTTACTTAAAAGTTCTGCTTTCTATGTATTCTATAAGACAAAATGCAGCTAAGTAAGAAAATGTCCTAGAGATTATGTCAATAGAGACAGGATAAATCAGAAAGAAAAGGTGAAGAAACGTTATAGAACTACAGCTTCATTTGTGTTTTCAAACATGTTCTAATTACCTAAGCGGAACTAAAATCTGAGCATACAAAGATAAATAATAAGTCCTCTCTGCTTTCCTAGAGTTCCTGGCCTAGTAAAAAGAATAGATGAGTACACGCTACATGAAAATAAGCATTTGTTCTTTTACTTTAAGTTGCATATCTACTACCAGAGTAATTTAAGCACACTGCTCACATATTTACTATAGGTTACCATCCAAGTGTAGCGATAATGAAGTGGAATCCACAGTACATAACAGTCTTACTAAAAATTCCTCTTTATACATCATTTCCTCACTAAGTACCCATACTCACAGAAAATCACCATACACTCACTTTTTTTCTTTTGCTCTTACTCCTATTCACCACTCTTTCCTGCAATGGTTTCTATGCTCTGAACTCACTTCTTTCCTTTCTCATACATTACTTTCATAGCAGGTTGGCATGCTATTGACTTCTGCTATTTTTCCCTTAATTTTTAAAACTAATAGAAATCTCAACAAAGAAAGGAACTGATTAAAAATACAAATAATGTACTTTGTCTCCCCATTACTCAATCAAAAAGGTTAGTCAGGCTATAATATATAACATATGAGACACAGGAAGCATAATCAATTTCAAGGAATATTTTGGGAGCTTCTAGCCCAAGCTGAATGCTTCAGTAACTAAGTTTATGTGGAAGAAGTGATGATAATTAAGATTTTTCATAATTAAGATAATTCATCAAACACATATTAAATTGGGAAGAAAGTGGAGGAGGTTTTGCATTGCAGGAATGGCATGTCTAAATACTATGATTTTGGCAAAAATCTTTTTTATCATAACTATAAATTTTATTTTATTTTTAAATTATTTTAGATTCTGGGGGAACATGTGCAGGTTTGCTACCTGGGTATATTGTGTGATGATGCTAAGGTTTCTAATTCTGTTTGAACCTCTTGCCCAAATACTGAACATAGTAGCCTATAGGCAGTTTTTCAACACTTCCCACCCTTCTTCTTTTCCATGTTTTGAAGTCTTCAATGTCTGTGATTTCCGTCTTTATGTCCCCGTGGAATCAATATTCAGCTCCCTCTTATAAAAGTGAACATGTGGTATTTGATTTTCTGTTTCTGCATTAATGCACCTAAAGATAATGGCCTCCAGCTACCCCTACACTGTTGTAAAGAACATACATTTTTATGGCTGCATAGTATTCCGTGGTGCATATTTTCTTTATCCAGTCCACCATTGATGAGCACCCAGGCTGATTTTATCTCTTTTCTATTGTGAATAGTGCTGCAATAAACATATGAATGTAGGCATCCTTTCATAGAACTTTATTTTGGGGGGGAGTATATACCCAGTAATGGGATTGCTGGGTCAAATGGTAGTTCCATTTTTAATTCTTTGATAAATCTCCAAACAGCTTTCCACAGGGGCTGAAGTAATTTATATTCCCACTAACAGTGTAAAAGCATTCTGTTTTCTTTGCAAAGTCTCAAATATTTTATTATTTTTTACTTATTTTTATTGAGTTGGAGGCTCACTCTGTCACCCAGGCTGTTAGTGCAGTGGCACAATCTCAGCTCACTGGAACCTCCACCTCCCGTGTTCAAGCCATTCTCCTACCTCAGTCACTCAAGTAGCTGGGACTACAGGTGCACACCACCATATTCAGCTAGTTTTTTAAAAAAATATTTTTAGTAGAGACAAGGTTTCACTATATTGGCCAGGCTGGTCTCAAACTCCTGACCTCATGATCTGCCTACCTCAGCCTACCAAAGTGCTGGATTTATAGGCATGAGCCACCGTGCCTGGCCTTTTTTAACTTTTTAATAACAGCCACTCTTAAAGTGTAAGATGGTATCTTACTGTGGTTTTGATTTGCCCTTCTTTAATTATTAGTGATGTTGAACATTTTTTTATATGTGTGTTGGCAGTTTGTATGCCTTCTTTTGAGAAGTATCTGCTCATATGTTTTGTCCATTTTTAAAAATAAAGTTGTTTATTTTTTTCTTGTTGATTTTTCCAAGTTCCTTATAGATTCTGGTTGTTAGTCTTTTGTCAGATGCATAGTTTGTGAATATTTTCTCCCATTCTATAGGTTGTCGGTGTACTCTGCCAATAGTTTCTTTTGTTGTGTCCAAGCTCTTTAGTCTAATTAGGTCCCACTTGTCAATATTTGTTTTTGTTTCATTTGCTTTTAAGGCCTTAGTCATAATTTATTTCCCTAGGCCAATGTCCGGAATAGTATTTCCCAAGTTTTCTTCTAGAATTTTTATAAAATTCGGTCTTACAATTAAGTATTTAACACAACTTGAGTTAAACTTTGCAGATGGTGAGATGTATGAGTCTACTTTCATTCTTCTACATATGATTAGCCAGTTTTTCCAGCACCATTTTTTTAATAGGGTGTCTTTTATTCATTGTTTTTGTGAAATTTCTGGAAAATCAGTTCATTATAAGTGTCCAGCTTTAATTCTGGCTCTCTATTCTGTCTTATTGATCTATGTCTATTTTTTTGTGACAGTACCATGTTGTTTTGATTACTGTAGCCTGGTATAATAGTATAATTTGAAGTCAGATAATGTGATAATTCTAGCTTTTTTCTCTTGGTTCTTTTTGCTTAGGATGCTTTGGCTATCTGGGCTCGATTTTGGTTCTCTATAAATTTTAGAATTTTTTTTTTTTTAGTTCTGTGAAAAACGATATTGGTAATATAAATTTTGCTGAATCTCTATATTGCTTTGGGCCATATAAAAATATTAATGATCCTGATCTCTCCAATCCATCGTCATAGATTTTTTCCCATTTGATTGTGTCATTTGTGATTTCTATCAGTAGTGTCTTGTAGTTCTCTTTATAGAGATTTTCCAGTTCCATTGTTATATGTATTCTTAGGTATTTTATTTTGGGTGTGTAGCTATCTTAAATGGAATTTATTCTTGATTTAGTGCTCAGCTTGAGTGTTATTTATATACAGAAATGCAACTTATTTTTGTACATTGATTTTGTATCCTAAAAGTTTACTGAAGTTGTTTATCAGGTTTAGGAGTCTTTTGGAGACATTTTTAGGGTTTTCTCATTATGGGATTGTATCAGCAGTGAACACAGATACTTTGACTTCCTAGTTTTCAATATCATTCTAAATGTGAGAAAGCTGGAAACATTCCATTTGAAAGCTGGCACAAAACAAGGATGCCCTCGCTCACCATTCCTATTCCACATAGTATTGGAAGTTCTGACCAAGGCATTCAGGCAAGATAAATAAATAAAACGTATTCAAATAGGAGGACAGGAAGTCAAATTGTCTCTCTTTGCAGATGACATGATTGTATATTTAGAAAATCACATCGTCTCAGCCCAAAAACTCTTTAAGCTGATAAGCAACTTCAGCAAAGTTTCAGGATACAAAATCACTGTGCAAAAATCACAGTCATTCTTAGACACCAATAGCAGATAAGTACAGAGCCAAATCCTGAATGAACTCCCATTCACAATTGCTACAAAGAGAATACAATACCTAGGCATACAACTTACAAGGGACATGAAGGATCTATTCAAGAAATACAAAGCACTGCTCAAGGAAATAAGGGAGGATACAAACAAATGGAAAAACATTCCATGCTCATGGAAAGGAATAATATATATCATGAAAATGGCCACACTGCCCAAAGTAATGTATAGATTCAATGCCTATTGCCTCAAGCTATCATTGACTTTCTTCATAGAATTAGAACAAAACTGCTTTAAATATCATATGGAACCAAAAAACCCATATAGCCAAGACAATCCTAAGGAAAAAGAACAAAGCTGGAGGTATCATGCTACCTGACTTCAAATATTCTACAAGGCTACAGTAACCAAAACAGCATGGTACTGGTACCAAAAAAGAGCAACAGAACAATTAGAACAGAGACACAGACCAGTGGAACAGAACAGAGGCCTCAGAAGTAACACCACACATCTACAACTACCTGATCTTTGACAAATCTGACAACAACAAGCAATGGGGAAGGGATTCCTTGTTTAATAAATGGTGTTGGGAAAACTGGCTAGCCACGTGCAGAAAACAGAAGCTGGACCCCTTCCTGACACCTTACACTAAAATTAACTCCAGATGGATTAAAGACTTAAACATAAGACCTAAAACCATACAAAACCCTAGAAGAAAATCTAGGCAATACCATTCAGGACATAGGCATGGGCAAAGACTTCATAAATAAAACACCAAAAGCAATGGCAACAAAAGCCAAAATTGATAAATGGTATCTAATTAAACTAAAGAGCACCTGTACAGAAAAAAAAATAACTAATTAAAAAAAAAAAGCTATCATCAGAGTGAACAGGTAACCTACAGAATGGTAGGAAATTTTTGCAATCTATCTATCTGACAAAGGTCTAATATACAGAATCTACAAGGAACTTAAACAAATTTACAAGAAAAAAAACCCAATCAAAAAGTGGGTGAAGGATATGAACAGACACTTCTCAAAAGAAGACATTTATGTGGCCAACAAATATGAAAAAAAAAAGCTCTTCACTGGTCATTACAGAAATGCAAATGAAAACTACAGTGAGATACCATCATATGCCAGTTAGAATGGCAATCATTAAAAAGTCAGGGAATAACAGATGCTGGAGAGGATGTGGTGAAATAGGAATGTTTTTATGCTGTTGGAAGTAGTGTAAATTATTTCAATCATTGTGAAAGACAGTGTGGTGATTCCTCAAGGATCTAGAACTGGAAATACCATTTGATCCAGCAATCTCATTACTAGGTATATACCCAAAGGATTATAAATGATTTTACTATAAAGGTAAATGCACGTGTATGTTTATTGCAGCATTATTTCTATTTACAATAGCGCTGTTACTATTTACAATATCAAAGACTTGGAACCAAACGAAATGCCCACCAGTGGTAGACTGGATAAAGAAAATGTGGCATTTATATACAATGAAATACTATGCAGCCATAAAAAAGAATGAATTCATGTCTTTTGCAGGGACATGGATGAAGCTGGAAACCATCATTCTCAGCAAACTAACACAGGAACAGAAAACCAAACACCACATGTTCTCACTCATAAGTGAGAGCTGAACAATTAGAACACATGGGCATAGGGAGGGGAACATCACATGCCAGGGCCTGTCGGAGGGTGGGGAGAAAGGGAAAGAATAGCATTAGGAGAAATATCTAATGCATGTTGGGCTTAAAACCTAGATAACAGGTTGATGTGTGCAGCAAACCACCATGGCACATTTATACCTATGTAATAAACCTTCACATTCTCCACATGTATCCCAGAACTTAAAGTATAATATAAATAAACAAATAAACAAATAAATAAATAAAATGAATCCATAAAGAGGAAGAGGATGTGTAGGTCAGACAGATGGCAGCAAGAGAATTATTTCACCAATTGAGCTTGTTTTGGTGATGGAGGAAGAAGGCCATGATCCAGGCCCAGGGAAGCCTCTAAGTGCTGAGACTGGCCCTCAGCTTACAGCCAAAAATAAAATAGATCATTGGTCCTACAGTCAGAAACAGCTGAATTCTCCTAACCATACATGTGAGCAGAAAACAGATTTTTTTTGCTGCCCCTGGAAAGAGATTCAACATATTGACACCTGAATTTTATTACTGTATGGTTCCAGGGAAAGATTTGTAAGATAATAAGGTTTTGTTGCTTTAAGCCACTGAGTTTGCCATATTTGTTATAGTTGTGATTAAAAAAAACTAATATGGATTATTTTTTTACATGCAAGTGGCTATACTAACACATACAAGAAATTGATGACTGCGCAAGCTAAGAATGTAATGGTTGAGATGATGGCCATACTTATTAAAGGAGAGTCAGTTGAGCCTACTGTTGGATTAATTTAGCACAAAAAGTAAAATGTCAAGAATAGAATCCAGTTTTATTGTTCTTGTTTTGTTACTAAATAGATTTAGAGAGCTTTCCATTTATCAAGACAAAGGAGATTAGCAGGTTTGGTGTAGGAGACAAAAAAATAACTGGTTGCAATAAAATCAACATGTTTATGTGACACCTAATTAGAGACATCAGGTTAGATAGGTGTATAGGTCTGGCAATCATCAAAATTTTAAATTTTATATATCTACATTTATGTGTCTATGAACTGACATGTAGATATAAATATATAGAGAACTATAGATATGGACATCTACATATAGCTATGTAGCTATATTTATAGTATATAGATATGTAAAATCATTTATTTAACTTTTATTTGAAGCTGTGAAAGTGAATTGGAATCTAGCAAGGACAGGAAGCAGTTTAAAGTTATGTCCAACAATAGTAGAGATGTTGATAGGGATGCTGGCCAGAAATAAACAGTTATCAGGGAGAGTGTAGAGTGTCCAGTTAAGAAGAAAATAAGATTAAAAATTTTGAACAAACTATAGTAATGAGAGTTTCCAAACATGATTGTTGGTCAAGAATTTCATAAATAAATTGTTCCCAAGTTACAAAAAATAAAGACTCAAACTCTTTCAACTACACAAAATTAAAGCATTTGTCGCTAGGAAAACACAATTAGGTGACACGATAGAGGGACTAAAACTGACTTTGGAAGTTGGGGAATAAAATAATGATTATTTAATAGAAAACACATGTGTAGATACCTCTGTCAAGTGAGAAATTTAGCAGAGCAATATAACTGTTACTAGTGTCCAGGAAGGAATTTGCTTCTGCATTATTTGTATAAACACCCACATCTTAATAGAGATGAAATTTTATTACTTACTCACATAAATATCCACCTTATGTATTTATTTGTAGTCTTGTAGTGTTCCAGGAACCCATTTTCCTTCCGCTTTGTGCTTTATGGTCTTAGACTCAGCTCTGCCTTCTGTATGAGATATCACATTTACTTCCAAACCATTTCAGCTCCAATGTGGCCATGTGGCACCCATCATTTCCTCCACACTGCCTTTGGATGAAATCCAGTCACAAGTCACTACTAACTGTAAGGGAAAACAAAAAAATATATTCTAATTTTTTGGTAAGAAACAAACAAAAAATAATAATTTGGGTAAAAATGTAATCACTGTCTATCAAAGCAAGTAATTGCATTTGTATTCTAGGAGATACTTGAAAAAATATATTTTAAAAGAAAAGAAAATAAGAAAAATAAAAAAAACTTCTGTGAAAAAAAAACTTGTAGAATAAACCGAATATAGGGGGAAGGTGGGACATCTATAACACGTTTTCACTTTCATTTTTTAAATTCCTCTTAATTTCTTTTTTGCTCACTTTATTCAACATTTCTTCTTCTCTCAGTGACTTTTCTCCCTTATTATCCCCTTTGTTTTCTTTCCTGATCTCTATGGTTTTTATTCTTCCTGTTTTTATTATCTTATCCTCCTTTTCTTCTTACTACTATTTTTTGTCTTCACAAAAGTGACTTACTCATACTCTCTAAGGTCTTCTGAAAAAAAAAAAAAAAAGGAAGAAAACAAATTTACCTTTGCTGTCTTACCCATGAAAGTCACTGTTAGAGTTAGATTTTCATGTCAGGTGGAAGGACAGGCTGTCCTTGAGAACAGACTTGAGAGGCTGTGCCTAAAAAACCAACGCGAACACAAACTCAGAAGCATTCTGTTTATTCTTCTGTTTAAACAGGACCACACTACTTCTTTCATAAAAATAATCCTCAAGTACCTCGAAACTGAGAAACGGAAGCTGAATAGCAATAGCCAAAGAATCCTTTTATTTTGTGTGTACATATTTAAAAGACGAAAACATCACAAGCATAAGCACACTGTCGTGCAAAAGAATCGTTACCTAGTGTAACCTATCTGTCCAGGAAGCAGCAGGGACTTGTTTGAAGTGAAAGAATGCCTTTTTCTCCCTATAAATTGTACTGTATGCAAATACAATGAATAGAAAAGAAGAATTGCATTTGATTTTCCTGGTGCAGGGTTGATATATCACTTAGTAATTCATTTGTAGCTGTACCTCCTTTCTATTCTGAGTCATTGTATAGTCATCTTAAATCTGTAAACCTAAATAAATTTAGGTTAGTTTGCACAGCGGGTGATGTGCATATGTGCAGGTGTGTGTGTTCTTGACAGCTCTAAATTATTCTTTACACATTTTATTTACTGCGTTTCTAATGTATGTCTACACAAGCAGGGAAAAATGTTAGTTGAACTTTGTTTGAGATTATACCTGAGAAACCCTGAGAACTTCCATTAACCTAAACTGGTTAGATAATAAGAGAGATACTCCAGAACATTTATTTCATTTTATAGATGATAAAATGGAGACACACAGAGAAATTACTTGCTCAAGGCCACATATTATGTGATGAAAGTTTTGTATATCTTAGTACTTCTATCACATGTTCTATAATTTTCACTCAGTGTATCAAAGGTAAATGTACAGTCCACAGTAAATTCTTGTGTGCTGTCTATGATAGGTTGGTAAAAAAATCCATGCTCTGATTGGAGATGGTCATTACTTTTCTCAAATAGAGTTTACTATATAGTACCTTAGAAAATAAAGTACAATAATAGCTCTTTTCATTTAACTAAAATGACATTTTAATTTAGTAAAGCAGTATACAGATGCATATATTTTTTACTAACTTCATCACTCCATTCTCTTATGTTGCAAGTTGCTTTTATTCTTAGTTCAAAACTTTTTCCGCATTGTATTTCAAAATATATTTATTTGTTCCTGAACATAAAATAAATAGAAGCTGATTATGGAAATCTTACAAATAGAGAAAGAGAGCACAATATATTCATAACTTCACTAACCAACAGCTGGTATTTTTTTTAGTATGTCTTGGTTCTGTTAGCATATAATAGTTACATTTCAGAAAACAAAACTAAAAATTTTAGGATCCAGTAAAGATAAGAGCTCACAGACTAAACCTGAAATGGCACGTCCAATTACATGGATACAAGTTTATGTTGGTGTCCAAAATATGGAAGGAGACACAGGATTTCTTTCCATCTCTGTAAATCTATTGAGTGACAATCAGAGCTGTAATACCTTTATTTAATCTCATATTTAATACAAATTTACACCTGAAAGTTTGTAATATATCAATTAGTTATCAATCTATTAAATACTATATAACATTTTAGTTGCTTATCCCAAGATATCAGTATAATATTCTTCCACATAGTGGTTAAAATTCTAAAAGGAATACTTTATTGAAAGAAGTAGATTATCACCCTTGTAAGAAAGAATTTCTGTTCTATATTAGGACTATTTTTCTGAAAATGTGTTTCTAGCACACTTTCTAGTTCTTTGTCACTTTTTGCTTCTATGTTTTTAATTACATCACTGCTATTGCAAGGCTCTTAAGTGCATGTAACATTTCAATGTTAATGACAGCAATACATACATACCTACCACTGGAGCAAGGCACCACTTTCAGAACTCTACATTAATTTATTTAATCCTCACAACAATTAGGAAACTGATACACTGACATATTAAATTAAATTAAACAGTGGAAGACCTAAAATCTGCAAGCTCAGTTCCAGATCTCTGCTGTAAATCTGGATATAATCTAAATGTGTAGCCTGTCTCATGCTAATGCAAAAAATAGCATATTTACCTCTTTATATGTGGCATATTATTATGTGTATAACATATATATGTGCACACACATATATATATGGTATATATCCATATATATGTGGATACATATAGATATCCATATACATGTATGCATATATATATATATATATGTATACACACACACACACATATATACAGAGAGAGAGAGAAATAGAGAGAGTTATTCCAAATATGTTTGACATGCATTCTTACCACTTACATTTACAAGTCTTCCTAAAATAGGTGAGGTAAATGCATGAGTTGCTATTGTAACCTGCTTGTCCCATGTTTTTTTGCTTGATGCGTACTTCAGCCTTTCAGTTTTCCAGATCAAAGTGTTTGGAATCATCTTCAGTTTCTCACTTCCTTTACCAATCCTTATTGAATTCTCCAGTAAATGCTGCCTATCCATTTCCCATCCAACCAGTGGTAGCATTTTGTCAGCTACCTTTTTGATCCGTCATCTTTCTCCTGGATTATAACCTAACTGATCTCTCTGTGTCTGTATTTGCCTACCTTCAACCTGTCCTCCACACAAGGTCCAGGTCAATAGCATTAAGATGTGAGGATTCAACAGTCTTGGTGTTTTCTTGCTCATATTCATCTGATACCACTTGTAATGAAATGGCATTCGTATGCCCTAAAAGGCCCTATGTATTCTGCATTCCAGCTTCCTCCCCAATTCTGTTGCAGGTGCAATTCTGTGCTCATTTCAGAAAATGTCAGCACGACCTTTGCCTTTGCTATTCTTTCCCAAGTTATCCATTTGACTCATTCCTTCACTTCCTTCAGGTATTTATTAGAACGTGCTATCTACTTAGTGAGAATTTCCCAGAACACTCTAACATTTTTACTATCTTCCCTTATATAAACTCTCAGTATCACGCTTATTAACAAATTTCTCGGCTTCAGGTTTTATCTTAGAACTTATGGCTACCTAGCATACTACAGATTTTATTTCATCATTTCATTTATTATCTTTCTCCTTCATTTGGAATGTGCTCTTCAGGAAAGTAAGGTTAGTTTCTGTTTCATTCACTTCTATAACCCCATCATCAAGAACAGAGCTGGTACCTAGTAGGTACCCAATAAACGTCTATTGAATGAATGTAAATAGGACACCTAAAAGCTATGTGTCCTCAAATAAGGATGTACAATAAAGTACAGTTCACATTTACAAGTAAAGAAATTAAATTCGGCTGCAAATGTCGGCTCCTCTATATTTCTGCCTTTATTTATAATAAGTATTTGAATCAAGTCCCGGTTTTTGATACCTATTTTAATACCCTCAAATTTATAAATATATTGTTATATGTCTAAAGTATTATTTTTTAATTATAATAATTATGAGGTAAAATAAACATGATGTAAAATTGCAAACATTTTAAAGTGAACACTTTAGTGGCATTTATGATATTTTTGTTGTACAACTACCATCTCCATTTAATTCCAAAGAATTTACCGTCATGACTTCACCATAATTTCAAAGTAATACAAGTAATGCACCTAGCCTGTTAAGCAACTTCTGCCCATTGCTCCTCTACTTAGTCTCTGGTAACATCAACCTGCATTCTGTCTTTTCTGGATATTTTATGAATTATTTTATATGTGTGTTTTCCTTATATTTTTTTCTAAGTGGAATTCTATGAGATTATTTGCATCTGGTTCTTTTATATAATATAATATTTCAGAGGTACATCCATATTTTAGTACATGTTAATTGTTAATTTTTATTGCTGAATAATATTCCATTTTACCTATATGCATCAATTTGTTTATCCATTCACTGTGGATGGGACATTTGGACTTGTTTTTACTTCTTGGCTATTGTGAAAAGTACTGCTCTGAGTAATCATGTACCTGTAATTGTCTGAATGTCTGTTTTCTATTTTGGCAGGAATATAGCTAGGAATGCAACTGAGGTATTGTAGGATAATTTTGTGCCTAAGTTTTTGAAGGGTTGCCAAACTGTTTTCCACAGCAGCGGAATCGTTTCACATTTGCACCAGCAATATATGTTAGTTCTAATTTAATAACCTAAACACGCCTTCTATAACACTGATTGTTTTTCTGTTTTTAAAACAGGTAGCTATCCTAGCAGCATGAAGTATATCTAGCGATTTTGATTTGCATTTCCCTAGTGACTAATGATTTTAAGAGATTTTGGTTTAAGCTCTTATATTTCAGCTGTGGACCCATTTGAGTTATTTTTTGTATATGGTATGAGGTACAGGTCCAAATGTATTATTCTGCATGTAGCTATCCAGTTATTCAAGCACCATTGTTTCTTTTGTTTGTTTGTTTTGTTGTTTACTGATCAAATGATCGTGGAACCCTTACTGAAAAGCATATATTTATACATGAATGGGCTTATTTCTGAACTCTCAGGTTCCATTAGTGTGTATGTCTAGCCTAACATAACCTAATGTGTCAAGCCTAACATAGTGTGCATATTAATAGGAACACACTGTTGTAATTACTGTAACTTAGCATTAAGTTTCAAAAATTTAAAGTATAAATCCTCGGATTTTTTTTTACAAGATGGTTTTAGATGTTTGGGGCTTCCTGCAATTTTATATAAATTTGCAGATGAGCTTTTTAATTTTTCCAGAGAAGGCCATTTAGATTTTAAGTGATTGCGTTAAAGGTCTACATTGCTTTTCATAATATTGACATCTTGAAAATACTGTCTTCCAATTCATGAAGAAATGATGAACTGCAATGAAAAATACAACTTATTTTTGCATGTTGATTTTGTATCCTGCAAATTTGCTGACATCATTTTTTGCATTAGTAGCATTTTTTTGCAAATAACTTTGAATTTTCTAGATGCACTACTATGTCATGTATAAGTAGAAATAATTGTACATCTTCTTTTCAATGTGAGTCCCTTTTATTTATTCTTCATGCCTAATTTCTCTAGTTAGAAATTCCAGTACAATGATGAATATTGGTTGTAAAAGCAAGCATCCTTGTCTGATTCTGTTCTTGGAGGGAAATATTTTAGTCTTTCACTGGTGAGTATGATATCAGCTGTGAGTTTTCATAAATGCACTTGATTATGTTGGTAATGTTTATTTCTCTCCTTTGTTTAGCAGGGTATCATCAGGAAAGGGTGTTTGGTTTCATCAAAGGCTATTTCTGTATATACTGAGATAATTATGTTTTTTCCTTTGTTTGATCATGTATCATATTATGTCAATTGATTTTCTTGTCCTGGACTATCTTTATATACCCCATATATATTAATATTTCACTTGTTCCCAGTTTGCAATTACTTTAATATGTTGTTGTAGTCTATTTGCTACTCTTAAGGATTTATATCTGCATTATATATTTGTTTCAGCGTTATATTTTCTTGTAATGTCTTTATCTGCCTTTTATATCAAGGTAATGCTAACTTTATAGAATAAGTTAAAAAGTATTTTTAACTTTTTGGAGAATTTTGAGAGTATTTGGAATTGATTATTCTTTTAATATTTAATGGAATTCATCAGTGAAGACATTTGGTCCTGGGAATTTTTTTCTGAGATGAATTTTTCTGTTGCGCTATTATTATTTTATTTCATTTTCAATTCAGTCTTTTTACTTTTTATATGTATGTTTTAGCTTTTCTTTTTACTTAATTGCCTTTATCTTTTTAAGATCCTATTTATTTACTTTTTTATTTTACTTTAAGTTCTGCGATACATGTGTAGAACATGCAGGTTTGCTACATGGGCTTACATGTGCCAAGGTTGTTTGCTGCATCTATCAACCCATCGTCTAGGTTTTAAGCCCCAAATGCATTTGATATTTGTCTTAATGCTCTCCCTTCCCTTGTCCTCAACCCCTGACAGGCCATGGTATGCGATGTTCCCCTCCTTGGGTCAAGGTGTTCTCATTGTTTAACTCCCACTTTTGAGTGAGAACCACAGTGTTAGGTTTTCTGTTCCTGTGTTAGTTTGCTGAAAATGATGGCTGCCAGCTTCATCCATATCCCTGCAAAGGACATGAATTGATTCTTTTTTATGGTTGCATAGTATTCCATGGTGTATATGTGCCACATTTTCTTTATTCAGTCTATCAATGATGGGCATCTGGGTTGGTTCCAAGTCTTTGCTATTGTGAACAGTGCTGCAACAAATGTATGTGTGCATGTGTCTTTAGAGTAGAATGATTTATAATCCTTTGGGTGTATACTCAGTAGTGGGCTTGCTGGGTTAAATGGTATTTCTGGTTCCAAATCCTTAAGGAATTGTCACACTGTATTCAGCAATGGTTGAATTAATTTACCCTCCCACCAACAGTGTAAAAGCGTTCCTATTTCTCCACAGCCTTGCCAGCATCTGTTTTTTCTTGACTTTTTAGTAACAGCCATTCTAACTGGTGTGAGATGGTATCTCATCATATTTTTGATTTGCATTTTTCTAATGACCAGTGATGAGGAGGTTTTTATCACGTTTGTTGGCCACATAAACCTCTTTTCTTGAGAAATGTCTGTTCATATCCTTTGCCCACTTTTTGATGTTTGTTTTCCTTTTTTTCGTTTGAGATGGAGTCTCACTCTGTTGCCCCAGCTGGAGTGCAGTGACGTGATACCAGCTCACTGCAACCTCCACCTCCCAGGTTCAAGCTATTCTCCTGCCTCAGCCTCCTGAGTAGCTTGGACTAAAGGCACATACCACCACACCCAGATAATTTTTGTATTTTTAGTAGAGACGGGGTTTCGTCATGTTTGTCAGACTGGTCTTGAACTCCTGATCTCGTGATTTGCCCCCACTCAGCCTCCCAAAGTGTTGGGACTACAGGCATGTACCATTGTGGCTGGATGGTTGTTTTTTCTTTTTTTTTTTTTTTTTTCTTTTTAATTTGTTTAATTACCTTGTAGATTCTAGATATTAGCCCTTTGTCAGATGTATAGATTGCAAAATTTTTCTCCCATTCTGTAGGTTGCCTGTTCATGCTGATGCTAGTTTCTTTTGCTGTATAGAAGCTTCTTAGTTTAACTAGATCCCATCTGTCAATTTTGACTTTTGTTGGAATTGCTTTTAGTGTTTTAATCATGAAGTCTTTGCCCATGCCTATGTCCTGAATGGTATTGCCTAGGTTTTCTCCTAGGGTTTTTATGGTTTCAGGTCTTACATTTAAGTCTTTAATCCCCCTTGAGTTAATTTATATATAAGGTGTGAGGCATGGGTCCAGTTTCAGTTTTCTGCATATGGCTAACCAGTTTTCCCAGCACCATTTATTAAATAGGGAATCCTTTCCCCATTGCTTGTTTTTGTTAGATTTGTTGACGATCAGATGGCTGTAGATATGTGGTGTTATTTCTGAGGCCTCCATTCTGTTCCACTGGTCTATATATCTGTTTTGGTACTGGTACCAGTACCATGCTCTTTTGGTTACTGTAGTCTTGTAGTATATTTGAAATCAGGTAGCATAATACCTCCAGCTTTTTTTTTTTT
>NW_016107482.1:3270633-3275697 GCF_001604975.1 Cebus imitator | reverse complement strand
TTTTTTTTTTTTTTTTTGCTTAGGGTTGTCTTGGATATACAGGCTCTTTTTTGGTTCCATATAAAATTTAAGTTACTTTTTTATAATTCTGCAAAGAAGGTCAATGGTAGCTTGATGGGTATAGCATTGAATCTATAAATGACTGTGGCAGTATGTTTCAGTTTTCTATGGCTTCTTTAGTTTTTATAACTTTGGTGTTTCGAAAAATTGTTCTATTCCTGAGAGTTTATCTAATTTGTTGGCATTTAATTTTTCATATTATTTTTCAATAATCTGTCTTTCTTTATGCAAAGTCATTAGTAATGTCCCTACTTCTGTTTCTAATTTTAGTTATTGATATCCTTTCTATTTTTTTCATGAACTGGAAAATTTAATATTGTTAAAGTGACAATAATACCCAAAATTTTAAAAATATTTAATACATTTCAAATTACATTTTAATGGTCTTTTTGCAGATGTGAAAATAGCTGATCCTCAAATTCATATGAAAGGTAAAGGGCCCAGAATAATCAAAATGATATTGAAATATAACAATCAATTTGAAGTCTCACACTTCTCATTTTCAATACTTATTAAAAAGTTACAGCAATCAAGAAAATGTGGTGCTAACATCAGAACAGATATACAAATGAATGGAATGGAATTGAGAAGCCATAAAGAGGCTCATACATCTATGGTCAATTTAATTTTGACAAGGGGGAAAAGACCGTTAAATAGCGGAAAGAATAATATCTTCAACAAATGACACTAAAACTAATGGTTATTCTCATGTGAAATAATGAAGTTGTACTCATATTACATCATACACAAAAATTAACCAGAAATAGATCAGTGACATAAATATGAGAGCTAAAACTATAAATCTCTTAGAAGACTATAGAATAGGGCTGGCTGGGTGCAGTGGCTCATGCCTGTAATCCCAGCACTTTGGGAGGCTGAGTGCAGGCAGATCATGAAGTCAAGAGATCGAGACCATCCTGGCCAGCATAATGAAACCCCATCTCTACTAAAACTACAGAAATTGGCTGGACATGGTGCTGCACCTGTGTCGTCCCAGCTACTCAGGAGGCTGAGGCAGGAGAATCCCTTGAACCTGGGAGGCGAAGGTTACAGTGAGCCAAGACCATGCCACTATACTCTAGCCTGGCATAGAGCAATGCTGTCTCAAAAAAAAAAAAAAAAAAAAAAAAGAATAGAGAGTACATTTCTATGATCTTATTTTGACAATGAATTCTTTTTTGTTGTTGATAATTCTTTTTTTATATATACTTTAAGTTTTGGGGTACATGTGCAGATCCTGTAGGTTTGTTACATAGGAATACATGTGCCATAGTGGTGGCTTGCTGTATCCACTCGCCCTATCACCTATGTTAGGTACTTCTCCTAATGATATCCCTCCCCAATTCCCCCTATCCAAATGTGGCACATATACACCATGGAATACTATGCAGCCATAAAAAGGATGAGTTCATGCAGGGACATGGTTGAAACTGGAAACCATCATTCTCAGCAAACTGACACAAGAAGAGAAAACCAAACACTGCATGTTATCACTCATAAGTGGGTATTGAACAATGAGAACACAGGGACACAGGGAGGGAAACATCACACACCAGGTCCTTGGGGGTGGGGGGCTGCGGGAGGTATCCTTTCTATTTTTTTCTGTCAGTTCTAACTAAAAATGTGTCCATTTTGTTGATGTTTCCAAGAATCAACTTTTGATTTTATTAACTCATCTTATTGCTTTTCTACTGTTTACTTCATTTATTTACATTGTAATCCCTATTTTTCTCTCTCTTTTTTTGCTAGCTTTTGAATTAATTTCCTTTTGTTTTTATGCTTCCTCGAGGTTTAATGTTACATTATTGATTTGAAATCTTTACTTTAAAACAATGTAGTTACTGCTATAAATTTTCTTCTGAGTACTGCCTTCCCTGTGTCTTTCTATTTTCATTTATCTCTAAGTATAATATTTTCTACATTATCATTTGTTTTCTTCTTTGATCTGTTGGGTTATTGAGAGTGTGTTGTCTAAATTCCACGTATTCTTACATTTTTCAGTTTTCTTTTTGTCATTTACATCTAGATTTATTTCATTGCAATTGGAAAAGATCTTTTGTATAATTTTTAAAAATTTATTAAACCTTGTTTAGGGCCTAATAACTGGTTCTTCATGGAGAATGTTTCTTGTTCACTTAATTACAATGTGGATTATTCTCTTATTGGGTATATTATTTTGTGGGTGGGGTCTAGTTTATAGTGTTTATAGGCTTATTGTATTTGAATAGTACTATTTGTAGTGTTATAGTATTATTTAAATACTCTCTTAAAAAATTGATCCTCACTCATGATGCACTACTCATTATTAAAAGCAGAGACAGACAGGGCAAGGGGAAATGTAAATGCAACGAAGCTTTTCCAGCATTTTGAAATTGCCTTTTCATGATTCAGTGCTTAGTTGCTATGAAATTTTGCTCATTTTTCAGAGTTCTGAAAAAGTCGATTCTGTTTATTTTGCTTATATTTTTTGCTTTTTTTTCTGTGGAAGGATGGGCATGGGGGGTTGCCTACAATATCATTCTGCTGATGTTACCCTCTCTACGGTATTTTTTAAAGCATTCAGTTTTTTTTTTTAATTATCATTTGTAGCAAGTGGTTTGATATGCTCATGTAGACAGTAAGGATTTGCGTTATCTCTGCCTTCATTGTTTTATGAATACGTTTATATAGGTGGGTATATATATATACATATATATGATTTTAAAGATATTTTATGTCAAAAGCAGAAGCTACCAAAAATCACCCAAATTCACCATGATGATTTTAATGCTCACTGTGTCTGTTTATTTTAGCAGAAGCAGTTTGCTTTATATGAGAACAGATGTATCTGTGATTATTTGCACCGCAATACCCAAACATTGGAGTAAAGCAGCAATTTACAATTGCTGCCTGAGACTTCTCTTAAGTACACAATTAGTGAACAATGAAGGACTCATTACCTCTTATATCTTTACAGTCAAGGAAACGTAAAATTAAAATTGGTGGTGTGAAAGCACATACAAATAAAATCACACACACATAAACACACATCACACTATTTTTAATTTTCTGAAACTGGAAAACGTCTGCTCTCTTATTCGATACTCTCCTGTAAATAAAAATTTTATCAAAAATGTGGTATTTTCTTGGCACCTCCTAACTGTTTGATATTTGTTTCAATTCTTATTTTTAATGTTTTATATTAAATGGAGTGAAACAATAATGAAGGAACATAAGCCGTAAGGAAAAAGCTAATTGCCTTCATGACTTGGTAAACCTTTGTCAGATTAATCTCTGTTTTGTTATCATCTCCTTGGTGATAATAAGACAATTTTTCATTAACAACTCCTCCAATACAGGGCATTGATTTTTCATTAGTTTTATACATTTTTGTGCAAATGGAGGATACACTTGTTTACCATACACTTCTCCAAATAATTGATTTTACTTTTCAGTTTTATTTTGTCTTTATTGAGGAACAGAATTTTGTTCTGTCACCCAGCCTAGACTGCAGTGGTGCGATCATAGCTCACTGCGTCCTTGAACTCCTGTGCTCAAGTTTTCCTCATGCCTCAGCCTCCCGATTACTGAGGACGAAAGGTGCTAACAACCACGTTCAGATAACTTTTAAAGCTTTTCGTAAAGAAGGGGTCTTACTGTGTTCCACAGGCTGGTTTCAAATTCCAGGCCTCAAGCAATCCACCCACCTCAACCTCCTAAAACACTGGGATTACAGGCATAAGCTATCGTTCCTGGCCTTATTTTACTTTTAGTATATGAACTAAAATAAGAAGTGAGCCTTCTGGCGCTCTGCAGAAAGTCTCCTACTCTCTCTATATTCATCAATTTCATATTCTTTTAGAAGAGTCTTTAGTACCTTCTCCTCCTTTCTCAAACTTTTATTTTCTTCTATTCATTTTTAGGCGAAGACCTTCCTATTCCACCAAGACACTATAAACCATCATAAAAAAATGTCTACCTTGCTCACCCTTTACTTGCTAACTGACATTTATTCAGATTGTTCTCCTTGCTATATAGGGACCCTTCCTCAACCTAACCAAGGATGACCTCTTCATTTGTGCACTAGGTTCCTTTACATAAGGTCTTGTAATATTATTTCTCTAGTGAATCTCCCTTATTTCTTTCTTTCTCTCTATTTTTTATTAAAAAAAAAAAACACAATCTAATTTGAGAACGATTCAGAGAATGAAAAAAATATACTTATAATACTTCTAAAACTCCAAAGCTCTCATATGCTTGAGTTTTTACTGAAATCTGGTTAGATGTGATTATAGCTAGTTCCTCTTAAAAAATTACTTTACTGAGGTAGGTTTAACATTCAAAAAGCTATATGTATTTGATATTTAAATCTTATGAGTTTGTATGTAAGTGTACACCCCTGAAACTATCATCACAATTCATGCCATAAATATATCCATCACCTCCAAAATTTCCCTCACTTTACTTATTATTATATCTACCCTCTTAGCAAAATTTTCATTATATAATACTGTTTTTCTAACTATGATTACTATGTTCTACTTTATTTTATTATCCTTAATATATTTTATTTTTATTTTTATTTTGTAGAGCTAGGGTCTCACTATGTTTCCCAGGCTGGTCTCAAACTCCTGGTCTCAAGCGATTCTCCCACCTCAGGCTCCCCAAAGGCTGGGATAACAGGTGTGAGCCACCATACCCAGACTGTACTTTCTTTTAAATGTACGTGTTGTAGTTGTTGTTGTTGTTGTTTTCGATTTTCTCTACTAAGTCATATTGCTTCACCTATCTGCATTATATGATAAGCCAATTTCTTTTCCTCTTTTTTTTTAACCTTTACTTTAAGTTCAGAGATACAAGTGCAGGTTTGTTATATAGATAATCTTGTGTCATGGCGGTGTGTTGCACAGATTATTTTATCACTCAGGTATTAAGCCTAGTCTCTATTAGTTACTTTTCCTCATTCTCCGCCTCCCCCTTCCTTCTTTTTTTTTCTTTTTTCTTTTTTTTTTTTTTTTTTTTTTT
>NW_016107482.1:3199580-3269955 GCF_001604975.1 Cebus imitator | reverse complement strand
CTTGGAGTACAGTGGCATGATCTTGGCTCACTGCAACCTCCAGCTAGAAGATGATTTAAGCAACTCTCAGTCCTCAGCCTCCTGAGTAGCCAGGACTATAGATGCACACCACTATGCCCTGCTAATTTTTGTATTCTTTGTAAAGATAGGATTTTGCCATGTTTCCCAGACTGGTCTCAAATTTCTGGTCTCAAGTGATCCGCCCACCTTGGCCCCCCAAAGTGTTAAGATTACAGGCATAAGCCACCACACCGACTTCAAATTGTATTCCTATCTTTAGGTTTTTTGGGGGAATTGCCACACTGTCTTCCACAATGCCTGAAATAGGCATTCCTATCTCTCCACAACCTCACTAGCATCTGTTATTTTTTGACACACACACACACACACAACCACACACACACATATATACATATATATATATATATGCACTTTAGGTTCTAGGGTACATATGCAAAACATGCAGGATTGTTGCATAGGTACATACATGGCAATGTGGTTAGCTGCCTCCATCCCCTCATCAACTATATCTGGAATTTCCCCCCATGTTATCCCTCCCCAACCTCCCTACCCCCACTGTCCCACCCCTATTCCTCCCAACAGACTCCAGTGTGTGATGCTCCCCTCCCTGTGTCTATGTGTTCTCATTGTTCAACACCCAACTATGAGTGAGGACATGCACCCGACTATGAGTAAGGACATGAGGTGTTTGATTTTCTGTTCGTGTGTCAGTTTGCTGAGAATTATGGATTCCAGATTCATCCATGTCCCTACAAAGGACACGAACTCATAATTTTTTATGGCTACGTAGTATTCCATGGTGTAAACGTGCCACATTTTCCTTGAATTTTTAATAATAGCCATGCTGACTGGTGCGAGATGATATCTCATTGTGATTTTGATTTGCATTTCTCTAATAATCAGAGATGTTGACCTTTTTTTCATGATTCTTGGTTGTATGTATGTCTTCTTTTAAAAAGTGTTCATGCCCTTTGCCCACTGTTTTATGAAATTGTTTGGTTATTTTTCTTGTAAATAGCAGCTGGATAACCAGCCTTTGTCAGATGCATAGTTTGCGAATTTTTTCTCCCGTTCCGTAGGTTGTCTATCTACTCTGTTGATAGTTTATTTTGCTGTGCAGAAGCTCTTTAGTTTAATTAAATCCTGTTTGTCAAGTTTTGCTATTGTTGCAATTGCTTTGGATGTCTTCATGCCTATATCCTGAATGGTATTGCCTAGGTTGTCTTCCAGAATTTTTATAGTATTACGTTTTACATTTAAGTCTTTAATCCATCTTGAGAGTTAATTTTTTATATAGTGTAAGAAAAGAGTTCAGGTCTAATTTCTGAATATGGCTAGCCAGTTATCCCAGCACCATGTATTGAATAGAGAATCCTTTCCCATTGCTTGTTTTTGTCAGGTTTGTCGAAGATCAGATAGTTGTAGATGTGTGGTCTTACTTCTGGGCACTCTGTTCTGTTCTATTAGTCTGTATATCTGTTTTTATACCAATACCATCCTGTTTTGGTTACTGTAGCCCTATTACATAGCTTGAAGTCAGCTAGAGTGATGCCAGAAGCTTTTTTGTTTGTTCGATTTGTTTTTGTTTGTTTGTTTGTTTGTTTGTTTTGCTTAGGATTACCTTGGCTCTTCAGGCTTTTTTTTTTATATGTATGAATTTTCAAATAGTTTCTCTAGTTCTGGAAGAATCTCAATGGTAGTTTAACTGGAATATCATTGAATCTAGAAATTGCTTTGGGCAGTATGGCCATTTTAACAATTGATTCTTCATCTCCATGAGCATGGAATGGTTTCCATTAAACAAGTTTCATCTCTGATTTCTTTAAGCAGAAGTTTGTAGTTTTCCTTGTAGAGATCTTTCTTCTTTCTTGTTAGCTGTATTTCTAGGTATATTATTCTATTTGTGTCTACTGTGAATGGGAGTTTATTGCTGATTTGGCTCTCAGCTTGTCTTTTGTTAGTGTACAGGTATGTTAGTAATGTTTTTATTTTATTTTATTTTATTTTATTTTTAGTTTTGGGGTACATGTGCAGGATGTGCGGGTTTGTTACATAGGTAAATACATGTGATGATAGTTTATTGCACCTATCAACCCATCACCTAGGTATTAAGACTAGAATGCATTAGCTGTTTTTCCTAATGCTCTTCCTTCCCCCATCCCACCTCAAAAAGCCTCAGGGTGTATTGTTCCCCTCCCTGAGTTCATGTGTTCTCATTGTTTAGCTCCCACTTATAAGTGAGAACAGGAGGTGTTTGGTTTTCTATTCTTGTGTTAGTTTGCTCAGGGTAATGGCTTCTAGCTTAATCCATGTCCCTGCAAAGGACATAATCTCATTCCTTTTTATGGCCACATAGTATTCCACGGTGTATATGTACATTTTCTTTATCCAGTCTATCTTTAATTGGCATTGCATTGATTGTGTTTTTTCAATTGTGAATAGTGCTGCAATAAACATACTCATGCATGCATCTTTGTAATAGAATGATCTGTATTCCTTTGAGTATATACTCAGTAATGAGATCACTGGATCAGATGGTATTTGTAGTTTTAGATCTTTCAGGAATCCACAAAGGTTGAAATAAATTGCATTCCAACCAACAATGTAAAAGCATTCCTATTTCTCTACAACCTCATCAGCCTCTGTTGTTTCTTGACTTTTTAATAATTGCCATTCTGACTGGCGTGAGATGGTATCTCATTGTGGTTTGATTTGAATTAATCTAATGAGCAGTGATGTTGAGCTTTATTCCATATGTTTGTTGGCTGCATGAATGTCTACTTTTGAGAAGTGTCTGTTCATGTCCTTTGCTCATTTTTTAGTGTTTTCTTTTCTTGTAAATTTGTTTAAGCTCCTTGTAGATTCTGGATATTAGACCTTTGTCAGGTAGATTGGTAAAATTTTCTCCCACTGTGTAGGTTGCTTGTTTGCTCTGATGATAGTTTCTTTTGCTGTGCAGAAGCTCTTTAGTTTAATTATATCCCATTTGTCAGTTTTTGGTTTTGTTGCAATTGCTTTTGGTGATTTCATCATGAAGGCCTCTTTACTTGTGTCTATGTTGTAAATTGTATTGCCTAGAGTTTCCACTAGGATTTTTAGCTTTGGGTTTTACATTTAAGTCTTAATCTATCTTGAGTTAATTTTTGTGTAAGGTGCGAGGAAGGATTCTTATTTCAATTTTCTGCATATAGATAGCCAGTTCTCCCAGCATTATTTATGAAATAGGGAATCCTTTCTCTATTGCTTGTTTTTGTCAGGTTTGTCATAAATCAGATGGTTGTAGATGTGCAGTCTTATGTCTGAGTTCTCTATTCTCTTTCATTGGTCTATGTGTCTTTTATTTGCACCAGTACCATGCTGTTTTGGTTATTGTAGCTGTAGAGTATAGCTTGGAGTCTGGTAGCATGTTGCCTCCAGCTTTGTTATTTTGCTAAGAAATGTCTTGGCTATATGAACTCTTTTTTGGTTACATATGAATTTGAAAATAGTTTTTCCTAATTCTGTGAAAAATTCAATGGTAGTTTAATGCGAATAATTTTTGCACATTGATTTTCTATTCTGAGACTTTGCTGAAGTTGTATATCAGTTTAAGAAGCTTTTGGTCTGAGACAACAGGGTTTTCTATATGTAGGATTATATCACCTTGAAACAAGACAGTTTGACTTCCTCTCTTCCTGTTTGGATGCCTTTATTTCTTTCTCTTGCCTGATTGCCCAGGCCAGGACTTCCAATACTATGTTGAATAGGAGTGGTGAGAGAGGGCATCCTTGTGTTGTGCCGGTTTTCAAGGGGAATGCCTCTAGCTTTCACCCATTTATTATGATGTTTAGTTTGGCTTTTGGACCCTACCTACTCAGCAATCCTCATCACTCGGATGACGATCTCTCATACTAATTGATAAACAATAACTGATGTTTCTAAATTTTAACATTGAGGTGCACAAGATTCATCTTTACATCCTATTTCTTTACTATCTATATATCCTTTTGAAATTTCATATAGTCTTTATATCTTATATAGAGAGCTTCTTGCTGTATATCCAGCCCAGACCTTCTCTAAAACTCTAGGATCATACACACAACTGGTTGTTCATCATCTCAATTTTAAAGTTTATTAGGTACCTCAAAAATTAATGTGAATTTTTTATTTGATTAAAAGGTAAATAGCTAAGTGTGTATAAAATATGATTGTACAGTTCAATAAAATTATAAAAGCACAATTGTTTATTAGCATCATAGTGGCCCATCTTTTGCTCTTTGCTAATAACTACCACCCCCCAAGTTATCAATATAGTAAACCTTATTTAAATGAAATCATACAACATATACTCTTTTGTGTCTGTTTTGTCATAACATTATTTGTGCAATGTATTCAAGATGTTGTAAATGATCATATCACTATATAATATTCTACTGCACAAATACAATTTATTACTAATTATTATTTATTCTGCTTCTAGGTTTTTGGTATTAAAAATAGTGCTGCTATGAAATTTCTTGTGCATGTGTTTTAGTGAAATTTATATACCTCCTCTTTGGCAGAGATCTCAGAGTAGAATTCTTGGGTATGTGTATATGCGATTTTATTTTAATAGATTCAGCTAGACAGCTTTTCAGTGTGGCAACAATTTATACTCTCATCATGAATTTATGAGAATAAATCTCAAATGTAATATATCCCAAACCAAACTTCTTTTGCTTCCCCCACACCAGTTTCTTATTAAGTCGTCTTCCATTCAAGTAAGTGACAAATTATCTTCCTGTTCTGATCATTCCTAAAAACAATCTTGACAACACCTTTAATTCCTAATTTTCTTTGCTACTATATTTGCAATCCATCAGTATGTTCGTAAAACTTCTTTAAGAAATGAAATATGTATATACATTTAAATGTTTATCTTACCATATTGATGTTTATATGAACATTTAATTGTATATAAATATAAATTATGTTTATATTATAAATAGGGAGAATCTCTTTGTCTAGGCTGCCTTTATCTCTTTCTTGCATATTAATTGCCTCCATTTTTCCATTCCATCCCTCACAGTTGATTCACCACTGAGCAGCCAATTATCTGGAACTGTGCCTGGTACAGAGCAGGCGCTATACAGGATAATCGTTGAATAAATAAGCAGGCTTGTCCATTAAAAAGTAATTTTAAAAATATAGTGATAACCCAAAATATCTTTAAGAATTGAAAAGTATATAAAACATTATTTGCTCCAGATTCTCCTGTTCAAACTGACATTTACAAGGGAACTATTTAAAGATGTTAAGCAGTGTAGATGTCTTCATTTTGATAGAATAACTAAAAGATTTTGTAGAGGTCTAAAACATTTGTATTTCTAAAAGTTATTTATTTATATAAACAAATTAAAAAGTAATAATATAAAATTTCCAGTTAACTACATTAAATATGTTTAACATAATTTCATATGTTCAAATATTCCTTAATTATCTAGAATTGGCATTAGACATAAGAATGATTGCTCTGAACTATGATAACATAAATTCTAAAACATTTTAGTTAGTCTGGTTCAAGGACAGGTTATAGGTGACCAGAGATTTCTGAAATAATTTGGATGTAGCAATTACATAATCTTTAAACATTACTGATGTGGCATATTAGCATACCTGAGTTTTTTAATATTCAGTTTAACTGTGGTATCAATTAGCCAAATCTTTAGAGACTGAAATGTTATTTTTGTTGGGTTGTTGTTAAGAAATATCCAGGCTAAGGACTCACTGAGTACAAGTTGGAAATAAAGTGACTCAAAAGAAGCAAGAAAACTTTTCCTTTAAAGTTCCTCCTCCACTGATTGTCTAATGCAGAAAAGTGCTTAATTAGCAGTGAATTTCTTCACTACTTATTAAATACATATTAAAACATGATGATATTAAATTCTATTCTGGGCTCCAGTTACAATCAGAGATATAGGACAGAATCCTGGCCTATGGTTGTAAGAAATAAACATTGAGAGTAAATTTGGGATATCATGGAGACAAGAATATTTCAAAGAGGAGAGAGACAGACAGCTCAGAAGTCCGGCTTTTATACCTTCTCTGTAGGTAGTATGAGCCATGTAATTCAGAGTGCTCATTAGGCATGTGGAAGTGACTCATTCTTAACCTTGCCTTCATCATTTCTTAACACTTTGAGCAAATTACATCATCTCTGTAGACTCAAATACTTTTTGTGTAGACTAGGGATAATGGTCATTATTTTGTGCTAGGATTAAATAGTAAAGTACTAAAGCTTTGGTTGGTTTAACACGGTTATGCAGAATAGATATTAGCTTTTCTGCCTTTTCCCTACAGTTGTTCTTGGAAACAAGTCCCTTGGCATGCTTCTGAGATGTTTTTGTAAGTGGTGATTATTCCAAATCTAGGATATTGTGTATCAAGTAACACAGCCTTACTGTGCTATTTCTCTTCTCTCCTGATGTTTAAAACAAAAATACTGAAGGACATTGGAGTGATGCTTAACGAATTTACACATGAAAGTTACTTTGGACTCTGAAGATGAAAGATCTGGTTGAGATTCCATGCACAGCTCACCAGTTGGGTGCAAGTGGACAGATCTGAACATGTTAGCCAACTGCAGCTGAATTTCAAAACATCCAGAATCTATTGAAACTTCAAGCACCTTTGCAAATGTATTTTCACTTAAAGTTTTAAAATTATAGGTAATTTCAAAAAACATTTAGCAAAGTAGTTTGAGTTCATTTATATTATATTATCAAATATTTTTTCTAAGCACTTTAAGCCATTTTGAGTTCTTCCAATATGTTTAAAAGCATTGAAGAAAATAATGTATGTTTTATATTTACAGAAAAGGGGAAGACATATGTTAATAAAAGAGAACAATCCCCAGACACTCAATTCTTGTTTTTGTTTTTTGTTTTTTTTTTTTTTTTTTTTTTTTTTTTTTTTTTGAGATGGAGTTTCGCTCTTGTTACCCCGGCTGGAGTGCAATGGCGCGATCTCAGCTCACCGCAACCTCTGCCTCCTGGGTTCAGGCAATTCTCCTGCCTCAGCCTCCTGAGTAGCTGGGATTACAGGCACATGCCACCATGCCCAGCTAATTTTTTGTAGTTTTTTTAGTAGAGACGGGGTTTCACCATGTTGACCAGGATGGTCTCGATCTCTTGACCTCGTGATCCACCCGCCTTGGCCTCCCAAAGCGCTGGGATTACAGGCTTGAGCCACCGCGCCCGGCCTCAATTCTTAAAATACATTTGCAAAGGTTCTTTTTCAGGGAATCAAAGGTAAAATCTGACCCTGCTGCCAAGTTAAAGGCTTACCCTTTTTCCAGGATGCAAAAAAAGAAAATATCATATTCTTTTTAAAAAGTTTATTATAATCACAGAAAGAAAATTTGAACTAGGAAAGTGAGGAGTTTAGAAAAAGGGCAAAATTTATATAAATTTTAAAAATAAATAAATAAATGTAATGGTGGGAAGATTAACAACGTTCACTGCCTACTGAGTGTTTCCATAAGCTAGTCATAAGTGCTGAAGGCCTGAGCCCGTGCCCTAAGACTTCAAAACCCCTCCCTGACTCAGATGCAAAAGATATAGTCTCTAGCCCTACCTTTTTTCTCTTCTTTCTTCCTTGATTACTTGCTTTTTACTTTGAGGTTTTTTATTCTTCAGTTCATAAATTAGAACACATGCATTAAGGGAAGAAAATATTGAGCATTTCAGTATAAAATGCATTCATGTTCCATGGAATCTCTTATTCTGATGGTGATTATGTCAGCTCCTCTTGAAACAGGGGCTCAGGGATGAGAGTCCCCCATCATCCCCACAGACCCCTCCAAAGTCATTCTTGAAACCTATACAGTTGAAATAAAAATAACATGCTTTTAATAAAACAAAGTTTCAAGACAAATCTTGTAGCCCTTCTGTCAACAAGACTGTTGCCCTTAAGTCATTCTAATCTAAAACCTGTAGCACCAACACTAAAGGCCAGAGCACGTCACATCACAGGCATCAGGTAAATTTTGACAGGAGGAAGTTAAATGGGTGAGGAGAGTTTAACTGCAGCCAGCCACTGGCAGCTGAACACATTTGAGAGGATCATGGCTGCCCAGAGGCTAGTCTTTCACTTAGCCACATCTAGGTATTTATTTTTCCAAAGAGACATCACTGTAGAGATATATTACACATTATATATCTATAATTAGAACTATATTATACATTACATATTTCAGATATGTAATTCTAACAGGTCTAGCTGGGGATATCTATGTACTTAACTCATGCTTAGGACTGGGAAACTTAATCCATTAGATGCAAGATTCTCTCATAAATACAGCATCTTAGGCAATGAAGCCCTTCTATGCTCCAGTGAAAATCTGTGTTTAGAGCTCTTAAATTGATGACTCTGAATCAATTTTTACCTAGGTAGACGTTTCTTTATAATGGCTGATTTTTACTATACTCTGATGTAATTAAATGTTAAACGCCCCTAAATGTGTCTATATTTAGGCAGAATATGTTCAGTTAGTTGTCTTTTTGCAAAGGGATATATTTCTGTATTTCTTTTTGTATATATGAATATATATGAAAATAAATATTATATAAACTATTTGGTTTTTTGTTTGTTTGTCTGGCAGATTTTTGCCTGTAAGAAATTTCCTGTTTGTTGTAGGAAGAATGATGTCTCCTCAAAAATGTCTATATCCTTATCCCTGGAAATGGTGAATATATTATGTTATTTGGGGTTAGACAAATGAAGCTTGCAGATAAAGTTGAGATTAGTAATCTGCTGACCTTAAAATAAAGAGAATATCCCAGATTATCTAGGTGAGCCCAATGTAATGACAAAGGTATTTTAATGGTATACAAAACGTTCTATTATAAAAACACATGCACATATCTGTTCACTGCAGCACTCTTCATAATAACAGCGACATGAAACCAACCTAAATGCTCATCAATGATAGACTGAATAAAGAAACTCCACATGGATAAAAAACAAAAATAAGATCTAACGTCATGAAAACCCTAGAAGAAAACCTAGGCAAAACCATTCAGGGCATAGGCATAGGCAAGGACTTCATGACTAAAACACCACAAAAATTGGCAACAAAAGTCAAAATAGACAAATGGGATCTAATCAAACTCCACAGCTTCTGCACAGCAAAAGAAATGATCATTAGAGTGAATCGGTAAGCAACAAAATGGGAAAAAAATTTTGCGATCTACCCATCTGACAAAGGGCTAATATCCAGAATCTACAAAGAACTAAAACAGATTTACAAGAAAAAACAAATATCCCCATTCAAAAGTGGGAGAAGGATATGAACAGACACTTTTCAAAAGAAGAGATATATGAGGCCAACAAACATGAAAAAAATGCTCATCATCACTGGTCATTAGAGAAATGCAAATCAAAACCACATTGAGATACCATCTCACACCAGTTAGAATGACGATAATTTAAAAATCTGGAGAATACAGATGCTGGAGAGGATGTGGAGAAATAGGAACACTTTTACACTGTTGGTGGAAGTGTAAATTAGTTCAACCATTGTGGAAGACAGTGTGGCGATTGCTCAAGGACATAGAAATAGAAATTCCATTTGACCCAACAATCCCATTACCAGGTATATATCCAAAGGATTCTAAATCGTACTATTATAAAGACACATGCACAGGTATGTTTATTGTGGCACTGTTTTCAATAGCAAAGACCTGGAACCAACCCAAATGTCCATTGATGATAGACTGGACAGGGAAAATGTGGCACATATACACCATGGAATACTATGCAGCCATAAAACACAATGAGTTTTTGTCCTTTGTAAAGACATAGGTGAATCTGGAAACCATCATTTTCAGCAAACTGACACAGGAACAGAAAATCAAACACTGCATGTCCTCACTCATAGGTGTTGAACAATGAGAACACATGGACATGGAGGGGAGTATCACACACTGGGGTCTGTTGAGGGAGAATAGGGGAGGGGCAGTGGGGGTAGGGAGGTTGGGGAGGGATAACATGGAGAGAAATGCCAAATATAGGTGACCGGGATGGAGGCAGTAAACCACATTGCCATGTATGTACCTATGCAACAATCCTGCATGATCTGCACATGTTCCCCGAGCCTAAAATGCAATAATGTGTGTGTGTGTGTGTGTGTGTATATATATATATATATATATGTGTGTGTGTGTGTGTGTGTGTGTGTGTACATTTAAAAAAGAATAGAATGAAATTAAATTATTAAATAAAATGGAAAAAAATAAAATGTTGTACATATACACCATGGAATATTATGCAGCCATTAAAAGAATGACGTAATTTCCTTTGCAGGGACATGGATAGAGCTAGAGGCCACTATCCCTAGCAAACTAACACAGGAGCAGAAAACCAAATGCTGTATATTTTCACTTGCAGTGGGAGCTAAATGATGAGAACACATGGGCATGTAGCAGAGAAAAACACACCCTGGGGCCTATCAGAGGGTGGAGGGTGGCAGGAAGGAGAGGATCAGGAAAAATGGGTACTATGCTTCATGCCTGAGTCATGAAATAATCAGCACAACAAATCCCCATGACACACGTTTGCCTATGTAACGAAAATACACATGTACCCCTGAATTGAAAATAAAAGTTTTCTTTAAAAAAAAGATGGAAAAGGGGAACAATCTGTGTCCAAGCAATGCTGTGTGGAAAGAACAAACAAACAAACAAACAAACAAAAACTCTTCCATCCCTTCCTGGCCTTGAGATGACAATGGCACAGACAAGGAATGTGGGCAGCCTCCAGGAGCTGGAAGCAGCCAGTTTCGATTCTCTACTAGGCCTTCCAGGAAGAAATGAAACCCTGCTGACAAAGTTGATTTTAGCCCAGTATGATTCAATTTAGACATTTGACCTCCAGTACTATAAGACACTATATCTGTGTTGCTTTAAGCCACTACATTTGTGGTAATTTGTTACAGTAGCACTGAAAAACCAAAAGAAGTTTCATTTAATTAAATATGTTCATATTCAGCTATGTATACAACTAAATACAGTTGTAGAAACATATGAGAAATAATTAGCAATATTTCAAAGAAGAAATAAATCAGGCCAGGCATGGTGGCTCACACCTGTAATCCCAGCACTTTGGGAGGCCAAGATGGACAGAATTATTTGAGGTCAGGAGTTTGAGACCAACCTGACCAATATGGTGAAACCCTGGCTCTACTAAAAATACAAAAAAAAAAAATTTGCAGGATATGGTGGCACATGCCTGTAGTCCCATCTACACAGGAGACTGAGGCATGAGAATCGCTTGAGCCTGGGAGGCAGAGCTTGCAGTGAGCCAAGATCACGAGGTTACGCCATTGCATGCCAGCCTGGGTGACAGACTGAGATTCTGTCAAAAAAAAAAAAAAAAGATTAAATCATTATTATCAAGCATTGGTTAGAGCCAGGAGGTTCACATGGTGCTGCCTTAGCCAAGCTAGGGTAGGGGCATTCCATGAAGAGGGGACAGCATCTGCCAAGTTCTGGAGACCACTGCTGAGCTCCCTACTTACCTGAAATACAAATAGCCTTGGGTTTTAGGTTGCCTTGGTTTTGTTTTTATGCTTTGCTGTATTATTAAATGCTGTGTCTCTTCTATCTTATAAGTATAATCTCCAAATTTTTGGCCAAGTTTCTGAAATTTAGATAAGCCTTTCAGGACCTGCTGTATCTCAGAAACAGACTCTGAGAGTTCTTCGTCTTTCTTATTCTAACATGGCTGTCTTTATATGGATGGACTTGGCATGAGCCACAGCACATGACAAGCTTAATACCAACTACCAAGAACTTGGATTACTAGCCAGGCACAACTGTGTGCCTCACTGAGCCTTCAACCTCACTTGGCCCAAAGCTGGCATCATTGTCTGTCTCCACACACTGTTTCCCTTGCCCTTTTGCTCTTCCTAGTCCTGATGACTTTATTCACTCCCTGAACATTCACTCTCACTTTGTACCCAGAGCCACACTTTGATCTGCTCCTTTGTGTCCAGGCCCTTGTCTTCTTGACTAGGATTCTGTCCCTGCATTCCCTAGTGCATTCCTCTCCCTCCCATCCTCACCCATGGCAGAACTTTACCGTCGGGTGATTTATTTGGCCACTTCAAGAATCAACATGTCATATTCATTCTTACTCTTCAGGGACATTTCCAAAGCTGGCAGATTAAGACAGTTTTTTAAGAGGGTTGCCTTGAACTCTTAAAAAGGAATTGAATTGCAAGTCACAAAACTTCTGCCTAGTTCCTAAAGTTAGTTTTATCAGATTTGCTCCCTTGATATGGAAACTTTTATCTTGCAAATCTCTCATTAGAAGGTTAATATCCTACCAGGGTTGGGTAGCAAATCCATGAAAATTAATCTATATGGTCATTATCATATACATGATATACATTATGCATACACAATATATATGTATACACATTATATACATAAACATACACACGCAGGTATTGATGATTTAGGGTTTATAGTGAGTTTATTTTGATGAGAAGTGTGGACAGGGGAGCCTGCAATACACGTTTCTTTCCAAACTGTGAAGCATCTCATGAGAGGGTGGTGAAGGTAATTAATACGCTAATTGTTCCAGGTTGGAAAATATATTAATTAGTGTGAGGGGAGATGCCAAATACTGAGGTACAAGGAGCTTAAACAAAACTCGGATCTGCTTAAAATTTTGCCTCAAGTGAGCCCTGTGAAATATGTGTCTATAACTAAATGAAGCCAGTAAGTATTAAAAGCATCTTAATGTTTTCTCTCCAAAGCAGCAAACCTTTGTTTCTACTGTATCACAGGCTTAAACAATAGTATAAAACGATTATACAAAAACAAATAACTATGCTTTGGATAGTTTATGTTACATTTCCATTCTGTCATTCTCAGCTTTGCATGTGATTGCTTTTTTGAGTGTGACTCCAGCAAATCCATTCTTTCAATATTTTATTTCTTTCCAGTTAAAGCATCGTAGCAAGTATTTTTGAGGCAGATCTTCCAGATGTAGTATCTCTACTCAGGTCATCGTGTTCCATGTGGAAGAATTTCGAAAAGTTAAAAAAGAAAAAAAATGGCCAAAACTTGAAGCGTGGTGGTTAATGTGGGCCTTTGCAAATGTACTAGAAAAATTAAATATGTTGCCTTCAAATTAGCAACAGTTGACTTAATATTTGTACATTCAAAGAAGATTGAAATATCTCCATACTTCCTAACACTCAACAAAAAACGAAGATTAAGCAACCCCTATTGCACCACGCAATTGTCTTGAATGCTTTCACTTTCACATTTTCCTCTAATGTCCTATGTCCCACCTTCTTCTGAACTCTAGGTGTGTTTTATTGTTACTGTTCTCAATATTGTAGTCAATTATTGAAACTGACAATAGTTTGGCTTCTCTGTCTTATATAAGCTCTCTCCCTGAGGATGATGGAGCTATGAATACTAATTTAAAACAGCCGCAGTATACTACAATTTATAGATTTTAAAAAATCGGAAAGTGCCCCATTGTTCCTACAGTTTAGGATTGATACTCAAAAATATGTGGCTGAAAATTTAATCTCCCTGTGATAGATAACTTCTAAGTCTATAAATCACGATTCCCTTTATGTTTCTATAGGCTTTCTGCCTTTCCAAAATCCACACCATTATTATACTTCTACTGAAGGAAAAGAACAGACCAAAGAGAAGAGATGAACTTGTCACTACATTTTCAGTACCTTTTGTTGTTAGTTGCTTGTTATTGTTGATGAAGCTGTTGTCACTGGAAGACTCATAGACATTCTGGAATAAGCTTCAGTATCTACATCTCCATCCAAAAAGCTGAACCCAATTTCTCTTAGTTCCAACTCAAAATTTTCATATGGATTTATGAGCTCATGAGCTCATATGAACTCTCAATGGTTCAGTGCCCATTGCCTGTCTAGGCATCTATGTTCAGAGAGCAGAGGAATCCAAACCACCAGCAAGGCTGAGAAGGCCCCCTTTTGAGATCTCTTGAATAAGCCCACAAAGTGGTCTCATAAAAGTTTGGTAGGTGCATTCCATGTTTTGTTGAAATGATTTTATCAAGATCACATTGCTATATTGTAGCTCTGGAACCACAGAACCTTTTTTCAGGGGAGAGAGGGTTGTTTTCTTGACTACTAAATTAAAAGCGGTTTCCAGGAATCAATTCATAATGTGAAAATTTCTTCCTTCACTTCACTTGTAGACTCTCGCACTTGTTTATTCTCCTCCGGAGCTAAAACTCCTTGCAAAAGAAAGACACATTTCCCATTCCTCAACAGTTTCTTCTTTCACTCTTGCACGTAGTCTCTCATATCTCTGTCATGGACTGCTTCACTGGAAGAGCTCAGTCAAAGCCATGGACATCAACATCCTGAAGAAGTCACCTAAAAGCAACTCAGTCACTGAAAATGTGATTCCTTAGTTGTGTCCAGATATAACTCAAGTGCACTAGAACCTATATCAGTCTATGCAAATGAAAATCATTACATTTCAGTTAGCTCTCTCAAAACAAAGTAGTTCTCTCAAAACAGGGTATCAAAATGCACAAAGCATTGGCAGTCAGGTTTCCAGAAACATGCCACAATACGTTTGTACTGTAGAATTTACCTGAATATGCAAAGTTGAGGCTCCCCATGTTATCCCTCCCCAACCTCCCCACGCCCCACTGTCCCTCCCCTAGCCATCCCCACAACAGACCCTATATGTGATGTTCCCCTCCCTGTGTTCATGTGTTCTCATTGTTCAACACCTGCTTATGAGTGAGAACATGTGGTGTTTGATTTTCTGTTCTGTGGCAGTATGTTGAGAATGTTGGTTTCCAGATTCATCCATGTCCCTGCAAAGGACAAAAACTCATCATTTTTTTAATGTCTGCATAGTATTCCATGGTGTACATGTGCCACATTTTCCCTGTCCAGCCTATCATCGATGGACATTTGGGTTGGTTCCACGTCTTTGCTATTGTAAACAGTGCCGCAATGAACATACCTGTGCATGTGTCTTTGTAATAGAACGATTTGTAATCCTTTGGATATACACTCAGTAATAGAATTGCTGAGTCAAATGGAATTTCTTTTCTAGGTCCTTGAGGAATCGCCACACTGTCTTCCACAATGGTTGAACTAATTTACACTTCCACCAACAGTGTAAAAGTGTTCCTATTTCTCCACATCTTCTCCAGCATCTATTGTCTCCAGATTTTTTAATGATCACCATTCTATCTGGCATGAGATGGTATCTCAATGTGGTTTTGATTTGCATTTCTCTAATGACCAGTGATGATGAGCATTTTTTCATATGTTTCTTTGCCTCATAAATGTCTTTTAAAAAGCGTCTGTTTGTATCCTTCTCCCACTTTTGAATGGGTTTGTTTGTTTGTTTCTTGTAAATTTGTTTTAGTTCTTTGTAGATTCTGGATATTAGCCTTTTGTCAGATGGGTAGATTGCAAAAATTTTTTCCCATTCTGTTGGTTGCCAATTCACTCTAATGATTGTTTCTTTAGCTGTGCAGAAGCTGTGGAGTTTGATTAGATCCCATTTGTCTATTTTGGCTTTTGTTTCCAATGCTTGTGGTGTTTTAGTCATGAAGTCCTTGCCTATGCCTATGTCCTGAATGTTTTTGCCTAGTTTTCTTCTAGAGTTTTTATGATGTTAGGATTTATGTTTAAGTCTTTAATCCACTTGGAATTAATTTTAGTGTAAAGTGTCAGGAAGAGGTTTCTGTTTTCTGCACATGGCTAGCCAGTTTTTCCAACACTATTTATTAAACAGGGAATCCTTTCTCAATTGCCTGCTTTTATCAGGTTTGTTCAAAGATCACATGGCTATAGATGTGGGGAGTTGCCTCCAATGCCTCTGTTCTTTTCCTTTGGTCTATATCTGTTTTGGTACCAGTACCATGCTGTTTTGATTACTGTAACCTTGTAATATAGTTTGAAGTCAGGAAGCATGATGCCTCTAGCTTTGTTCTTTTTGCTTAGGATTGTCTTGGCTATGTGGGCTCTCTTTTGGTTCCATATGATGTTTAAAGTTGTTTTTTCCAGTTCTGTGAAGACAGTCATTGGTAGCTTGATGGGGAGTGTTGAATCTATAAATTACTTTGATTAGTATGGACATTTTCACAATATTGGTTCTTCCTAACCATGAACATGGACAGTTTTTCCATCTGTTTGTGTCCTCTCTTATTTCGTTGAGCAGTGGTTTGTAGTTCTCCTTGAAGAGGTTCTCTATATCCTTTGTTAGTTGTATTCCTAGGTATTTTATTTGCTTTCTAGCAATTGTGAATGGAAGTTCACTTTTGATTTGGCTCTCTGTTTGTCTGTTATTGGTGTATAGAAATGCTTGTGATTTCTGCACATTGATTTTGCATCCTGAGACTTTGCTGAAGTTGCTTATCAGTTTAAGGAGATTTTGGGCTGAGATGATGGGGTCTCCTAAATATACAATTTTGTCATCTGCAAATAGAGATAATTTGACTTCTTCCTTTCCTAATTCAATTCTGTTTATTTCTTTTTCTTGCTTAATTGCTCTGGCTAGAAGTGTCAATACTATATTTAATAAGAGTGGTGAGGGAGGGCATCCTTGTCTAGTGCCAGGTTTCAAATTGAATGCTTCCAGTTTTGCCTGTTCAGTATGATATTGGCTGAGGGTTTGTTGTAAATAGCTTTTATTATTTTGAGATATATTCAATCGATACCTAGTTTATTGAGAGCTTTTAGCATAAAGGGCTGTTGAATTTTGTCAAAGGTCTTCTCTGCATCTATTGAGATAATCATGTAGATTTTGTCTTTGGTTCTGTTTATGTGGTGGATTATGTTTATAGACTTGTGTATGTTGAACCAGCCTTGCATCCCTGGGATGAAGCCTACCTGATCATAATGGACAAGCTTTTTGATGTGCTCTTGCCATCAGTTTGCCAGTATTTCATTGAAGATTTTTGCATCTATGTTCATCATGGATATTGGCCTGAAGTTTTCTTTTCTTTCTGAGTCTCTGACGGATTTGGTATCAGGATGACGTTGGTCTCATAAAATGATTTGGGAAAGATTCCCTCTTTTTGTATTGTTTGGAATAGTTTCAGAAGTAATGGTACCAACTCCTCTTTGTACATCTGTGTAAAATTTGGCTGTGAGCCTGTCTGGATCTAGACTTTTTTTGGTTGGTAGGCTATTAATCGCTGCCTCAACTTCAGCCCTTGTTATTCGTCTATTCAGGGTTTCAACTTCTTCCTGGTTTAGGGTTGGGAGTGTACAAGTGTCCAGGAATTTATCCATTTCTTCCAGGTTTACTGGTTTATGTGCATAGAGTTGTTTGTACTAATCTCTGAAGGTAGTTTGTATTTCTGTGGAATTGTTGGTGATATTCCCTTTATCATTTTTTATTGCACCTTTTTGATTCTTCTCTCTCTCTCTCTCTTTTTTTTTTTTTTTCTGTTAATCTGGATAGTCGTCTATTTTGTTGATCCTTTCAAAAAACCAGCTCCTAGATTTATTGATGTTTTGTAGCACTCTCTATGTCTCTGCCTCCTTCAGTTCTGCTCTGATCTTAGTTATTTCTTGTCTTCTGCTAGGTTTTGAGATTTTTTGATCTTGCTCCTCTAGCTCTTTCAATTTTGTGATGGAGTGTCAATTTTAGATCTTTCCCCGATTCTCATGTGGGCATTTATTGCTATAAATTTTCCTGTAGACACTGCTTTAAATGTGTCCCAGAGATTCTGGTATGTTGCGTCTTCATTCTCGTTGGTTTCAAAGAACATCTTTATTTCCGCCTTCATTTCGTTGTTTATCCAGTTAACATTCAGGAGCCAGTTGTTCAGTTTCCATGAAATTGTGTGGTTCTGAGTTAGTTTCTTAATTCTGAGCTCTAATTTGATTGCATTGTGGTCTAAGAGACTGTTTGTTATTATTTCCATACTTTCATATTTGCTGAGGAGTGATTTACTTCCAATTATGTGGTCAGTTTTAGAGTAAGTGCAATGTGGTGCTAAGAAGAATGTATATTCTGTGGATTAGGGTGGGGAGTTCTGCAGATGTCTATTAGGTCCACTTGGCCCAGACCTGATCTCAAGTCCTGAATATCCTTGTTAATTTTCTGTCTCCTTGATCTGTCTAATATTGACAGTGGAGTGTGAAAATCTCCCACTATTATTGTGTGGGAGTTTAAGGCTCTTTGTAGGTCATTAAAACTTACTTTATGTATCTGAGTGCTCCTGTGCTTCTATCTGTTTTTAGGTTATCTTTTGACAAATGTTACTTTAAAAAATGTTCTAAGACTAACAGAAAGAATTATCATATGTCTTTTACCCTAACTCCCAAATGTTATTGTTAACCTATTTCTATATTTGCTTTATCATGGTCACCCCTTCCAGATAGTTAGATAGATATCTGAATGCATAGGTAGATATGCCTGTATTAATCTATATTATCTGTCACTGTTTTCTATCATCTGTTTGTCTATCTATCAATCTAATCATCTCTCTCTCTCTTTTCCATATGAGACTAAGTTGCAAATATAAATCTATTTTACTCCTAAATACGTAGGAATGTATTTCCTAAAATTACAGCATTAATCTTCTTACATAAAAATCAAACAATATTAAAATCCAGAAGTTAGCACTGACAGAAGAACATGATCTAACCTGCAGACCTTATTTCAATTTTATCAACTATACCAATATTGTGTGTTATAAGCCAAGGGGATCACAATTAATATGTTGCACTTAGTGTCATGTCTCTTTAGCATCTTTCAATCTGGAGAATTTCTTAGTCTGTTTTTGACTATTTTGACATTGAATTTTTTAAAATTTCATTTCATTTTAGTTTTACATTCTGGGATACACAAGTAGGATGTGCAGGTTTGTTACAAAGGTGAATGCGTGCCATGGTGGTTTGCTGCACGTATCAACCCACAATGCAGGTGTTAAGCCATGCATTAGCTATTTATCTTGATGCTCCCCCTTCCCTGACCCCCTGACAGGCCCTAGTGTGTGTTGTTCCCCTCTATGTGTCCATGTGTTCTCATCATTCAGCTCCCACTTATCAGTGAAAAGATGCAGTGTTTCGTCTTCTGTTCTGGTATTAGTTTGCTGAGAATAATGGCTTCCAGCAAGATCCACGTTCCTGCAAAGGACATGATGTTGTTTCTTTTTATAGTTGCATAGTATTCCATGGTGTATATGTGTACCATATTTTATTTATCCGGGACATTGACATTTTTGATAGATAGAAGACATTTTTTTTTTTTTTTTTTTTAATTTCTCAGTTGGAGTTTTTCTGAAATTTTCTTGACATTAGATTATGGGTATGAGTTTTGGCAGGAATATCACAGACTTGCTATTGCTTTTTCTCATTGCATCCCATCAGGAAGCACATTGCAAAATTGACTTAACCAATATTGGTTATCTTAACTTTGATCACCTTCGTAAGATGACTTCTGTCAGGTTTAACTTCTGTAAAGTTTCTATTTCTCCCTTTGAAATTAGTAAGTAATTTGTGAAAGATGACACTATGAGGCTAAGCAAATATCTTTTTTAAATTTTATCCTCTAGCTTAAAAAAATCCTATTTATTTTTTTGTTAAGTAGCTATTACATGCATCAGAAATTATAAACTTAGATAGCTAGCTAGACAAACAGATAGATGACAGAAGCTAGGTAGATAGATAACATAGATTAATCTAGACATATCTACTCATACCTGCCTGTGTGTGAAGTGTAGGAAGAAGCTAACTATTGGAAGTCTTAGATTTTTCCTTTCAAATGTTCTTCACTTAAAAAAAAATATATTAACGGCCAAACCAGATTCCCTTTGGAATACATTTGGCCCACTGCTGTTTATCAATGCATGCAAATGTCCTTTTTGAGGTAGTAGATACAGTCTCTTTTTTTTTGAATTCCAATATGACCAATGAAAATATATATGAAGAACATAATTTACTCATTCAGTCACCCATTCATTCAATAACATTAAAGTGACTTTATTTCCAAGGGCTTGTATGAAGTAGAACATCAGGGCAGTAAGATTCGGAGGCTACCCTCATATATGTTGATATATGAACCCTTCTCTTTTCTGCTTACCCAGTCAGATTTAATTTTCTCTTCATGAGAATTCCCATATAATTTTCTGTCTTGCATATATTTCTTTTTTATTAATTTTTAAAATTGTGGTAAGATACAAATAACGTGTCATCGTGACCATTTTTAAACGTGCAGTTCAGAAGTATTAAGTGGATTCATTATGTTGTGAAATCATCATTGCCATGTATCATCATAACCCTTTTCACCTTGCAAAACTGAAACTCTTCATCATTAAACAATAGTTCCCCATTCCCTGACTCCGAATCCTCTAGCAACCACCGTTCTACTTCCTATGAATTTGACTAGGTACCAGGAACACAACAGGGAATAAGTAAAATATTTGACAATTTTGAGAGTAGTTAAGCAATATTCACTATCATAAATAGGTATAACCTTCAACACAACAATTTGAAAAGAAGAATTTAACCTAAGCATCTCAAGTTATGGAAAATTGGATGGTACAATAATATTTTAATAGAAAAAATAAAATAAAATTAGCTTAACATTTACCCACAGTAGAGGATGATTTAACTAACTTATGCTAAAAATACAATGACAGAGTATTCCATAGATGGCAATAAGAATGAGGTAGATTGTATTAAAGAACAAAAAAAAAATAGAAATATGTACTACTATTATATAATACAAATGTGCATGTGTATATCTGTCATTTATTTATTACTTTTACCAAGATTTTATAATATGAAATTATTAACTATAATTCAGGGAATTAGATGCATCAGTCCAAGTTGGCAAAGTGTTTTACTTATTTTAGTTTTACTATATTTAAAGTTTTAAACATTTGGATGAATTATTATTAACTAAAGACTAAGAAAAGAAAACATAAAAATTAATATTTTGTAACTGAAACACTGTGTATGATTTTACTTTATGCTCTCCTTATTAGAGTTGTGTGATCAATTTCTTACAGAGTTTGATATGAGACAAAACATAGAAAGAAACCTACACAAACTTCTTGTTTTAAATCTGTTAAAAGTATCCAAATCATGTAGAGAGAAACCATCCCACCACTACTGGAAATAAAGAGGGGCTTGATAAAGATATTTATAGAGGTATGGTGGAAATGAGAGTAGAGAAAGGGAAATTAAAAGCTTACTTCCATAACACCTTTCACCAAACTCAGGTGAGACTTTCTAGGGATTTCCTCTGCCCTGCTTCCATTCATACAGTCTCCCTAATCCCCTTTTCATTAGCATTTTCTGAATTAGATTTCACTGTACAAAGAAAGATAAGCAAAATATGCCAGAAAGAAGAAATTTCAAAATGTAACTCCGTAAAACATAATTAAAGTTATTGATCTTGATATGAAAATTTAAATTCAAATATATAATTCAACTAGTAGCAGACTAAATCTAGGATTTATATCTTTCAAATGAGCATGGAAGTGGGGGTAAACATGATTGATAAAAACAAAAGTAAAGAAAAAAATGCAAGAGAAAATCAGAATCAACAAATAATATAGAAAAAGACAGCAAAACAACCCTTACATATGAGTGTTTCATAATACTCTGAGGAAGCTGATGTGTGTGTGTGTGTGAGTGTGTGTGTGTGTGTGTGTGTGAAAGTATCTTGTAAAAAAAATCTAGCTCAATCACTTTTATAAATATAGATGTAAAAATGTGAAATAAAATATTACCAAATCTAATTCAGTAAGTCATAATCAGTTACAGTGTCATAAGGGAATGCAATTTCTTTCTAAAAGCATGAAATTTATTAATGTAGTTTATAATGTTAATGTATTAAAGTAGAAAAAGAAACATAAACTGGATCAGTATTTCTCAACAGGTACACTGACTGCAGCTGAGCATGATGATGCTATGCGTGGAAGGACCATTGGTATTTCTGTCACTTTCCAGTAAATTCCAGGGGTAGTCTCCAGTTATGGTAACAACTAAAAACGCTGCCTCCCACTTTCACACCACATTCAAATGCTGTCAATGGGAGACGACTACTACCTCTGGTTGAACATTATAAATCCAGCCAGAAAGAAGCTGAAAAGCTTTTGTAAGATCTAATATCGACACGTTTTTTCAAGTATCGGTAAAGCAGAACAATTAAGTTTGTCCATGGAAGAACAGTAGCAAATACCCTTTTACAAGTTGAAATGGTGAAAATTTGCTGCATTTAAGTCAGAAAGAAGAAAAAGAAGCCTATTTTGCAACTAACAATCATCATTGTTGGAAATTCATGTCTATGTGAGTATAACTATTGGGAAAAAAAGTAAAACAAGCATGAATGATAATGGATGTGATTGTCTCCCTGGCAAATCAAAGAGACATATAAGTATTAAAATAAATAATCGTGTGTGTGTGTGTGTGTGTGTGTGCGCAAGCGTGTGTGTGATCTAAGCAATGAAGGAAGCCAATAGAATACATAGATAAATACGTAAGGTTGTCTATAGATCAGCAGTAAATAATTTAAAATGTAATAAAAAGGAAAGCCCCAAATGCAGTAGCAAGATATTAATACATTTAATACAAAAAAGAAAACAATAATTTGGAAGATTTGTATGAAAAGAATATTAAACTTTACTCATGGACATAAAGAAAATTAGAATAGGAAACATTCTCTGTTCTTGGATTCTCTTCCAAATTAGTCAACAATTTTAAACAGAACTTCCAGAGATAGGAACTTAGTGTGTGGTAAAACTAGCATTTGAATTCATTGGTGATAGGATATATAATTAAATGAAAAATTTAAGTCAAATTCTTAGTGGATTTTTGCTATTTACATTACAGTTTGACAAAATAATTCTAAATTTTACCAGGAGGTACAATCTCTGGAGAATAGATACAAATAGATACAATATTTTTTAAAGAAAACAAGTAATGAGCATTTTCCTTAGAAAACACTGTTATGTTACAGAGGTATGTTAATTTTAGCAGTGTGGCATTAATATAGAGGAAAGAACAGATTATAAAATTCAGAAACATTAAACTAAAAAGAAGCATTTAGAATATGATAATCATGTCATTTCAAATTACTGGGGAAAGAATATAGTGTATAAAAATAAGAAAGGAAATGAGTATATGAAAGAGATATCTGCTCTCCCATGTTTGGTGAAGCATTATTCACAATAGCCAGATTTGGAAGCAGCCTACATATTCTCCAATATACAAATGGATAAAGAAAATGTGGTGAACATATACAATGGAGTACTATTTAGCCATTAAAAAAAAAAAATGAGATTCTGTGATTTGCAACAACATGGATGTAAATGGAGTTTATTATGTTGTAAAATAAGCCAGAAACAGAAAGACAAACTTCCTGTGTTCTCACTTATTTGTGGAGGCTAAAAATTAAAACAATTGAGCTCATTGAGGTAGAGAGGAAAATGATGGTTACCAGAGGCTGGGAAGGGGAGGAGGGGAAAGAGAAAGAAATAGGAATGGTTGATGAGTACAACAACATAATTAATCTAGTATTTGATCTAGATTTGAATAGATCTAGTATTTGATAGCACAACAGAGCACTATAATCAACAATAGTTTATTGTACATTTAAAAATAACTAGAAAAGCATAATTGGAATGTAATAACACAAAGAAAGGATAAATACTTGACTTGATGGATACCTCATTCACCATGATGTGATTATTGCACGTTGTATGCTTGTATCAAAATATCTCATGTACCCCATAAATATATACATCTACTACCTATACATAGAAATTAAAAATGAAAAATTAAAATAAAAAATAGGTTTAGGTGAATATTTTCAAATTTGTTTTCTTTTGTTTCAATCTAAAGTTACTTTATAATTTTCACCAAAATAACTGTGGGATGACTATATTTGAAAGTATAAATTATGTTCCAAATATACTGGAGTCAAATTTAGAAAGGAAATGCACACAGACATGCATGTGTGCACATATATGTTCATAGTATTAGAGAAGTTTTAGGATTCACAGTAAAGCAAAATGTACAAAGGGAAAGACTGATAGACCTAACCACTTAAAAATGTAATGTTTCTTAATAGTTAGTACAGACAACAAATTAAAGACCAAAAAGTGAACTAACGAAAGTATATGAATGATTCAGATATGACAGCAAAGGATTATTATTGCTAATATTTAGAAACTTTTAAGAGATCAATAAGGAAATAAAAGGGCATTTTAGAAAAATGGGCTAAGCACATTAATGGACAAAGTGAAATGTGTTTAAAAAAACATGTGAAAAGGCATTCATCCTCACAAGCAAAGAATTGCAAGGAAATATCAAAATTTCATGCTTTGCCTATGAGACTGGGAAATATAAATAAGTATGTACACACATACATATGTACATACTTGTACTTCATGGCATGGATGGAAGTAATACAAACAAACTTTCATTTGCTTCTTTTTCATTATTAATGAAGAGTTCTATTGTAAGCCTTTGTCCAGAAATGTGATTCTAAGGAAACACTAGGAGAAATAGAGAAGATATAAACAAAGATGCTTATTGAAGGACTGCTTTAAAAGGAATAAAAAATAAGGGGAAGGAAATTCTGTGTCTCTGTCTGTGAAAACATACATACACATACGACTGTTGAATCACTTAATATTCATACAAAAATGTTATATCATCATTAAAATAACTGAATACCTTTATTTACTGATATTATGAAAATCCATGATATATTGTAATAAGCAAAAGCTGTATTATGAACATAATTGCATCCAATTTTTTTTTTTTTTTTTTTTTTTTTGAGACGGAGTTTCTCTCTTGTTACCCAGGCTGGAGTACAATGGCGCGATCTCGGCTCACCGCAACCTCCGCCTCCTGGGTTCAGGCAATTCTCCTGCCTCAGCCTCCTGAGTAGCTGGGATTACAGGCACGCACCACCATGCCCAGCTAATTTTTTGTATTTTTTTAGTAGAGACGGGGTTTCACTATGCTGACCAGGATGGTCTCGATCTCTTGACCTCGTGATCCACCCGCCTCGGCCTCCCAAAGTGCTGGGATTACAGGCTTGAGCCACCGTGCCCGGCCCCCAATTTTTATAAAAATGTATGCATAGAAACAATTTTGAAAATACAGCACATACCCACATTATTGTATACTTTTTCTGGACTTTGATATTATGGTTATTTTTATTTTATTTTTAATAATATTCCATATTGTAAGTCCTTGAAATGAAAAGACATTACTTTTATAATTATTAAATAATAAATTATCAATAATTCTAATTGTTCTTCTAATTAGTGGAAACAATAAAGCTATTTTCCTAAGCTTCTACAAATATGTAATATTTGTAGAAATATGTAAAATGTAATATGTATACAAATACGTCATATGCCTATTTTGAAGATTTTTTCATGTTTTTGTACATTTATATAATGAGTCTTATTTTTCTCTTTTTGCTCAGGCTGGCTAGAAGCTCAGAAGCTATTGTCATTTTTGAGTAAAAAGATTATTTCAGTCCTCATATTCTGATTCCTTCTCTTTTCTAATTTAATACCTTTTTTTGCATTTTAAAATTTACATTTTTTACCATTATTCCAATTACTTTCTTTTTAACATTTTTATTATAAATCATCTCAAATTCGACTTGAATGGAGTCAGAATATGAGGACATAGATAAGGAATGTAATAGAAAATGATGTACTATTTCACGTTTATTGTTTCATGATTGAGTTTCACCTTCTTTCTACCCTCTACTATACCCCCAGAAAGAAAGTAGGGTTGTGTTAGCTGGGAAGCTAAGAGAGAAAACTTTTTTGTCTGATCAGAGACACGTTCAAGTTTTTACTGGTAGTGCACTGGTGCTTCAGAGATAAGTTCCCAAAAAGTAGTAACATATAAACAAATCAATAATAAAATATTCTGCGAGTGAAGGTAAATTCTTAAAATTTCAAAACAGTGGTATTGTCTTTCCAAGTATTCCTCTTACCCTTTTTTGATAATGCCTATTTTCCTTAACATAATCATTCTATTCATTTTTTAATATTTAAAATGTTTTGACTTAGGTTTTTTTTAACATACTAAAAATTACAGGTGTGGTGGCTCACATCTGTAATCCCAGCACTTTGGGAGGCCGAGGCAGGTGAATCACGAAGTCATGAGTTCAAGACCACCCTGGTCACATTTTGTTTATCCACTTGTCTATTGGAGGATACTTAGGCTGCTTCCAAATCTTGACTATTGTGAATAATGCTTTCACCTGGCCACGATGGTGAAACTCCATCTTTACCAAAAATACAAAAATTATCCAGGCGAGGTGGCATGCACCTGTACCCAAGCTACTCAAGAGGCTGAGGCAGGAGAATTGCTTGAGCCTGGAGGTGGAGGTAGCAGTGAGCCGAGATTGCAGCATTGCACTCCAGGCTGGGAGACAGAGCAAGACTCTGTCTCAAAAAAAAAAAAAAAAAAAAAAAAAAAAAAAAAAAAAAAAAAAAAAAAAAAAAAAAAAAGAAAGAAAGAAAAGAAAAGAAATACCTATAATGTAGGCATTATTATATCTATTTTTCATGCTAAGAAAGAGAGACTAAGGCAGGTCAAGTGACTTGCCCATGATTAAATAGCTACTAAAATTAGCAGAACTTTGTTTTGATCTCAGTTTTCCTGAAAATTTTAACTATAGCCCTACGTGTCATCTATCAAGATGCATCAGCTGCATTGTCAGTGAGAAAGATTTAAGAATTCTAAAGTTCCTAACACTGCATGGTTTCAGATAAATTTCCAGTTCCTAAAGGGATTACAGTGTATATAGTGTTCGTTCATCTTTGTAATCTAAGCTGACTGACAATTTTAAATGGTTTGATGTAGTGCTATACTCATATGAAAAGTCCTTCTTTCAGCCTGCCTTCTGGCATTTACCCCTTCTGTTTGAAATTTATTTTATCTTTATTCATTGGAATTTGTTAAAGCCAGTTAACAAGAAATGTATTGCTACTGAATTTCTTGGTGACATTTGCAGTATGTCAAGTCATTTATGAGATCTACTTATTTTGAATATACTGATGAAGAGCTTCTCTCCAAACATTTATTTAGGTGGAATATGGACTTTGAAGTCATGCATAACTGGGCTAATATTCTATTTTGAATAATTACTAGCTTTGTTATGTGGACAAATTCTATGTTCTTTTCAAACCTTAGTTTCCTCATCTATGAAATGGGGCAGTTCCCACTTCTCAGTGCTGTTGTATGGAACTAATGGCACAATGGACAGGAAGCACTTAATTTAGTATTTGTCACATAATGTATACAAAACAAATATTAGTCTAAAATGTAAGTAAATTGTATAAGCATAGTGGTAACATTTCTATCTGCATCAATTATATCTGCTATAATTGTTTATCATAGACACTGTCTCTGTTATGAAATATGATGAGAAAGATGATGATCCTATAGATCAGGGTTCCACGTGGAAACAAAAGGCCCATTTAATATGGGCATTCAGAGAGTTTCATAAAGGTACTATTTACAAAAGTGTGCACAGTAGTAAGAAAAACCCACAATGGATGGTGAAGTATCTCTTGATTGCACACAGTCACCACTGTCCTTGTAACTTCAGCTGGAAGAGACACCTATCCAACAGAAGCTGTGGCCCTGATGGATCACTGAAAAATTGATCTAACATGGAGGAAAGCAAGGATGATCACTTGCTTCATTTGTTCTGTGATCTGAATGAACCTAATTGGATGTAACATGGCAAAACAGCTAGGTTCTATAAGTCTATAGAGGACAACTTCTTGGATGCTGAACAAGAGTGAGGAATAAGTCTTAGGAGTCAAGACTTAATAACCGTTAAGCAAAAATAAGACATCATTATTAGAATTTGAAAGAAAAAAAAGTTGCTCACACGTCCTTCACTGTGCAGTATTACCTATGGAAGCCTTTGAGTCAAAGGAGGAAAAAATTGTAAGTTAAACATTAAATCAGTTGAAAACATGTTGTTTGAAAAATTAAAGATGAATAATAATAGTGATGAGAATAAAGGAAAAAAGAGGATGGGAAGAATGGAGAATCAGAAATGGTCAGTGAATGGGCAAAAGAAGAAAGAGAAAAAGGAAGATCATGGCCTTGGCCTCTAGAAGAACTAAAAATAGATAGATTTGAGGTGGATTTTTAAACTTGGACAAAAAGTTGGGATTAATTCCAGCATAATTTTTGGTCTCTCTTTCACCCAACAATCATATCTAACTCTCCTCTTTCAATCTTTGAACAGTGGCTGAATAGTTTGAATACCAATGAGTCCTATGCTGATTTTTATTTTTATTTTTTTGAAACAGAGTCTCTTATTCTGTCACTCAGGCTGGAGTGCAGTGGTACGATCTTGGCTCACTGCAGCCTCTTACTCCTAGGTTCAAGCAATTCTCCTGCCTCAGCATCCCAAGAAGCTGGGACTATAGGCGTATACCACCATGCCCAGCTAATTTTTGCATTTTTGGTAGATATGGGGTTTCGCTATTTTGGCCTGGCTGGTCTCCAACTCCTGACCTCAAGGAATCCACCCTCTCAACCTCCCAAAGTGCTGGGATTACAGGGGTGAGCCCCTGTGCCCAGCCTGATCATTCCGTTTCACATTGCACTCCAGATCTCAATAACATGTTCATTTTTTTCCATCATCTGTTAACATACCATATAATTCAATTCTTCATAATAGGTATTATTAAAAGTATATCAACCCATGTAAAACTAAGCCCTAAAGGGCCAAAATTTGTGTTTGTTTTACTCATCTACATGCCTTAAAAGTTTCATGCAGTACTTGGCATAAATTAGCTGTGTTGCTTTATAGCAGCAAAATTTTAGCACGTTCTCTTCAACCTATCAGGCCCTTTTGCAGATTGATTAGCTTATTTTGCCTGCGTCAGAGTCTCCATAAGAAAGGATGATGCCCGCTTCCTGGTACAGGCTTTGCCTATTGTGAACTATGTGACCAGATATAACTGGATTCTTATGCTGCTTACACATTTATGACTTAGGGTAAGACATTCAGCATCTCCAATCATTTGAAAAATGTAAGTATTAATTATTTATTTCTCAGACTGAGAAAGACATCAAGTACAATGGAGGTACTGAATAAGTCATTGTGATTATTTTTTTAATTGCCTTCTACTTGGGTCTATGCTCTTGCTTCCAAATGGTTCACACCTCCAAAGAACCACGAAATCTTTTGTGCCTTAATGGAGCAAACATCAGAAACATCCCTGGAGGCAACCTGTAACTGGGAAATTTTTCTCTCAGCTTTACAACTCTGGTACTTGAAAACTTTGGCAAAGGATCAGACATGCAGCCATGGGCTTAGATACTTATCCAAAATTACCTCCTGAACATTCTGAAATTTTCTAATTGCTAATTGCCAATCAAGGGCTGTTTTGTAAGGCTTGATTCCTACCTTACTCCCTCTAATGTTAGCAGACTTTTAATTTAAACCCCAAAATGAAAACTAGTCTTAATTTTGGTCTCAGATCAGACTTTAAAAGTTTCCACTTCATTACTTTAATGCACGTGTACACACACACACACACACACACACACACACACACAGACACACACAGAGATATGCAAAATCAATTTGGCCAAGGGTCATAGCACCCATTTTATTAATATTAATTCATTTGCAGGTGCCAATATTTAAATTCACATTGGTTTTATAACATTATGTAAAATAAAGAAACAAAAGGATGTAAAATTAACATTTTTGAAGCTACAGGACAGAAAAAATTGAAGTTTCTTAGTCCAAGTATAAAAAAATTAACAATCATATTATATATTAACACAATATTAAGAAAAGGCAGCATTGACTTTAAATAAACCATCCAAGAGGTGGTGAACTTCCTTAAATGGCAAGAAATATATAATTTCTCATTTCTATTCTAGACTCAGATCTTTAAATATTTTTAAAATAGCCCCTGTATGTAGGAAAAGAGCAGATAAATGAAATCTTAAACTTCCTGCAACAATGAAAAATATATTTAACTAAAAGACCTGTTTTTATATCAAACGTGTCTTGGAATGGGTAGCATTTACCTTTTCTGTATCACTACCTCAATTATTTCCATCTCCGATCAATTGCATAATATATCTATGTTTGTTCGTGTGTGCACAGAGCAGCTTTGTGAAGCATAATGTATAGTAACTACTTTTCTGAGTGTTATTAAGTGCCACACATCACTCAGATCTTCCCACACTGTGGGGAGTATGGTGTGTTCCAGTGTGAACTACTTGGTTTCTTACCTGTGGTGGGACTAGAAACAAACAAACAAATCAGCATATTCAGTTTGGATTGATTCACTTTATTTACGTCAATGAAAAGATGTGACAGACAAACCAAGGAAATCGCTAAAGAGAAAGATTGAAACGTAGGGGCTCTTTCTTCTTCAACATTGTTTCTGTAGCAGCCAAAAATGTGTCTTGGACATAATGTGTACTCAGTAAATATCTGTTGAATGATTACCTTAATAACTTAAACCAAAATTAAAAAAAAATTGAACGTTAGAGACTAGTTCTTAGTTGACCTTCGAAGTTGCTCTTTCTTGTACTCTTTCATCTTCCTTGCTCAGTCCTTTCTCACTTCACTTTGGCAGCTTCACTTTAGGTTTCTTCTTTTCCCTTGACCTCATTTATATGATCTCTTGTCTGTGATTTTTTAATTTCTTTTTAGCATGTCAACAGTATTTATTGCTCTTTATAACTTAGTTTTCTGTACTTTCTCCATGTAGTGGTAGAAGACAGCTATCCTCATAGAATCCCAGTTTTTACCTTCTCCAGAAAGAATGTAGGCTAAATTGGGCTCTTTAGGTCTCTATTACAAATTTCTGAAAGAGAAATTTTGATAGACCCAGCCTGATATTCCACATTTGATCAAATCCCATGTATTCAGAAATGCTGTGTAAGATGCAACAGAAGCTGCTGGGCATTTCCAATGCTGAGGGGTGAAGGCTCTCACAAAAAGTTACTGTGAGTTCAAGAGGAAATTGAAAACAGTACCTGGTATGTGAATGGATTTCATTCTAATTTTTCAGAAGAAAATACTAAGATTTAAAAGCTAGGTAAAGACTAAGCCATTTGCAGAAATAATTAGTCATCAAGTGCCAGAGACAATTTCTAAAGTCAGGATGTTTGATTCAATATATTTACACTTAATCATCTTTGTGCCACTATGCTATTAAACTATCCAGAGGAAATTGAAAACCTTGTGACTATGATAAGCTACGCTTCTTTTGGCTAGTTATGTTATGTGACAAAGGTGAAGGGATTTTGCAAATGCAATTAAGATTCTTAATCTTTTGACTTTCAAGTAATCAAAGAAAGATATCCCGGTTGGGCCTGACCTGAACCTAATCAGAGGAACACTGAAATAAGGTCCTAGAAGCATGAAAAAATGTCCAGCTGTCTTGAGAGAAGCTAGTTCCTATGATTTTTACAGTCATGAGGAATCAAATCTGCCACAAATGATGTGATCTTAGAAGTGGGCCCTACGCTTCAGGTGAAACCACGGCCCAAGCTGATAGCCTGATGTGAGACCCTGGATGGAGGATTTGGATAAACTGTGTCCAGATTCCTGACCCACAGAAACTGTGAGATAATGGACATTCATAGTTTTAAAGTACTAATCTGTGGTAACTTGTTATGCAACAATAAAAAATGAATAAATATTAAGTAAAGATAATAATGCACCCATTGGGAAAATCACACAGATGAGAAGTTCTCTCTATCTCTCTCTCTTTCTTTCTTTATATTTATTTTATTGTGGTAAGAACACTACAAGAAATCTACCTTCTGATATGTCTATTTTAACTACGGCATTTTGAGCATGGCTTTCTACCTTGTGAGCTTAACTTTTCTTATCTACAGAAATAAGATACTTGGGCTTAATTTGTTTTTGCTTCTCTTTCCAGCTATCTGCTTGCAACTTGATATGTCTGATAATAGAAGTTCCAAATATTGAATATTGGGGAAAGATGAAACTGTAAAAAGCATTTTCTATCAATATCCTAAAACTCACAGGGATATGCCTTTTATCCTCTTCAGAGCTGCCCATTGATGCCTTGCTTTGTTTCTTCTGTTTATAAGCTCCATCTTAAAACAAATCTCCACAAATACATTACAGAAAATGGTTAATGCTGGGTTGGAAGCCCCATCATGAGGCTTTACAAGTAGGCCAGAGACGCAGTACTTCCTTTGGGTAAGGTAACTGTGTCTATTAATAACTTAAAAGAGCCCGTTATAGAAGTCAAACTAGAATCAATTAAAATGAATAATACACTCAAAGTACCCAGGGAGAGTAACCCTAATTCCAAGAACAGGAAACTTGAGAATAAAATATCATGAGATCTCATTTTCAATTAAATTATCTTGAATGGGTGTTCAAACACAGAATGTTTTTATAATTACTAACTAAATTTCTATTATCTTAATGTTGAGATTAAATATTCTCCCTTTGCCTTCGGTTTCCCTCTTTTCCTGGATCCTGGTGCATACTGAAGCACCAAGTTCTAACAAGGCCATTTGGTAGTAAGGCCAACATCAGGAAAAAAAGAATGTTACTCTCTTAACACAACTATGCCATAAGGAGATCAATACTGACAGTGCAAAAGCTCTGGTTTACTGGTGGAAACCACACATACAGCAGCATAGTCCTATTTGTGTTTTAGTGATATTATCCTCATTGCAATGTAAAGATTAACAATGAGCAGTGGAAAGGCCTAAATGGAGATCAGTTAGGAGAATTTTAAAGAGGCCTTACTGAAGATGATGGTGAAATAAACTGAATTAAAACGATAGCACTGGGGGTGGAGAACAGCATATAAATCAAAAGACACTAGAGAGAACAGAATGACACAATTCTGATTGATTAGCAAAGGGGGTAACAGAGAGAAAAAAAATCAAGGTGATACTTAGATTTCTGTCTTGACAAAAGAAAAACAAAGACAAAACACCTCAGGAAGGGAGGTGGGGAGATGACCTGTATTTCTTCATTTATTTTGGAATGTGAACTTCCCAGATTTAACTACTAAAGGATTAAAGCTTGCCCCTAAAACTCAGGAGGTAGGTCTGAGTGGAAGGATATCTAGAAATCATCAGCATTTGAAGATGAATTAAAATTAAAGAAGTTGATTCAATTCTCCAGGGAGAATGGGTTATTAGAAAGTGTCTTGTCAAGAGAAGGGAATAATTCAAGGAGAAAGAAAGTGTTGACAGTTTCAAGTACTGCTGAGGGATTTACAAGAGTGAGAGCACTATTGCACTTGGCATTAGGTTTATGTGCAGGTTTCACTGTTACATTACTATAATAAATAAGCATTATTTTCCATCACTGCCTCTTGTGTTTACATGGCAGAGCTGTCTACTTATGATCAAATTTGTTGTCTCTTCTTTGTGGTTATAACTAGATGGCATTCTCAAGTCTCCCAGATGGCTGAAGTTATGTGGCTGAGTTTTGACAAAAATAAAAGTTTAGACAAAATTTCTAAAAACTGTTTATTTATAACCTTGTGGTGTAAAGGAATTCCTCTGCCATCACATTCATTTCAACAGAGGTTCAAAGACAATTGAAAGGAAAGTGAGGTTGATAGAGTATTTTAGCTCAGGTCACCATAGCAAACACCATACACTAAATGACTTAAAGAAAAGACATTTATTTCTCAAAGTCTGGAGACTGAAAAATCCAAGATCAAGGATGCAGAAGATCTGGTACCTGAATAGGGCTCTCTTCTGGATCCTCATACAGCTGTTGTCACCTGGGTGCTCAGGTGACCTTGCCCACGAGCAGGAACCTGGACAGAGAAGAGGCAGCAAGCTCTCAGGTGTTCCTGTTATGAGCACTGTACTGTTATGACTTAATTACCTCCCAAAGACTCCAGCTCACCTAACACATCACAGGGGAGTTAGGGTTTTAACATATGAATTATGGGAGGACACATATAGTTCACAGTGGCAAGCATGCTATTAGTGTGGAATTTGGAAGCCAACAAAGCCAGCACCTACTCTTGGACTCCCAGCCTTCACAGTGTAAGAAATAAAATTCTGTTATTATGAGCCACTCAGTTTAGGGTACTTTGTTATAGCAGGAGAACAAGGTGTAAGGTGGTATGGAGACTCCAATGTTGACCTCAGGGTTCTCCATATCGCCTTCTTCCCTTTTAGTCTATACAACTTCTTTTTGAGGGAGTTCATTCACCTGAATTGCTATGTACACAGTAACCTCCCCTTTTCATTGAGGAATACATTCCAAGACCCCAGTAGATGCCTGAAACCACAAATAATACCAAATTTAATTGCCCTACACTGGAAAATGTTTCTGTTTATCTTTTCCACTCACAAGTTTAATGCCTTGTTCATCTTAATTAAGCATTCATCTTAATTAAATATTTTATATTTTATTTTATTGTGCACTCATCGCACAGTGCAGCTATAACTTCTGCAGTTTGAGGGGAAATGGCAAAACAACCAATCATTTCTTTTTCCTTTTTCACAACTTCACAGATAGAAGACTTGTTCTTACTTTGAGTCTTCGCAGCCTCGGTCCGTGATCTTTGCTCCTTATTAGGTGGAGAACTTTCACTTTTTCACTTAAAGGAAGCACTTTAAGGCCTCTTTTTGGCATATCCAAATTGCCAGCACCCCTACCATTGCACTTTGAGGCCATTGTTAAATAAAACAAGGGTGACTTGACCACAAGACCTGCAATGCTGCAACAGTAAATCTGATAACCAAGAGAGCTACTAAGTCACTAATGGGCAAACAGCCTCTATAGCATAGATATACTGAACAAAGGGATGACTTACATCTTGGGCACACGATTTCATCACACTTCTCAAACTCACTGTTTCTGAAATTTTCCATTTAATATTTTCTGACTGAGGTTGACTCTAGGTAACTGAAACCTTAGAAAGTGAAATCTTGGATATGGGGGGACTACTGTACAATGATAGAATCTGAATCTAAACTCACATTACACTATTGAAATTCAGATAAGGGTATGGAAATGCTTACTGCACATCACTATTTAGAGCTTCCTGAGATATATCAAAAATATGCTTAAAAAAAATAACTCTTCACTACTATCAGCAACACACAACCACACTACTGTTCTTTCTGTCGTATATTACCTAAGAAAACCACATCACTCTTTCTTACTGAAGGCAAAACATATAACTTGGGGATGACTTTCAAATCCTTGAAATGGAACAGCTATTCCATTTCAAGTCATGCTAATATTATTATCTAAATATTTTTCATACACACCCACCCTCTCCATCCCTATTCCTACCTCAGACTTATTATTCTGTGGCATATAGAGCTGTGACTCAAGGCTATCAGTGGATCTAATTTTTATTCAGACAGTACAAAATTCACTGTGGTCCCCTGGAAGTCTCTGGTTGTCTATGACAACATCTCAGAGCCTGGTCATACTATTCAAATTGCAGTCAGATTTAATGAGGCTCCCATATCAGCAAAGTGGGCTGAAGGGCTGAGGCCAATTGGAGCTGATAAATGCCCCCAGGATTCTGGTGCCAGCAGATTCTTAATGAAGTGTTTTGGTATGAGGAAATGTTCAGTAACCAAAACATCACAATTAATGATCTAAAAATGAAAGAAAACAATTTGCTGATGACAGGAAATGGAGAAGTGTTGGGCATGCTATCATGAGTCTAATAGTTATAAAAGATTTACATGATTAGGCAAAATTTTAGAAAGCTTGTAACTCTCCAATTTGCAATGGAATACAGTTCTGAGAGGCAGGCTAGACAGAAACAGGATGTAATGCAAGTCTCTGAGGCAAGACATTTAAAAGACTAAATGAATTATTTAATTTGTCTCTTTTTTCCCACTAATTATCACACTATTTATTTATTTATTTTTTCAGGACAATTGATGAAAATAATGGTGGCTCAAAAAGTTGAATTAAAGCCATAGTTATTTATGGTAAAATGGTATTATATTTTGATTGTTTAATTAGTGCTCTAGCATTATCTCAAATAATAACTCATCTGGAGAAGACAATGCAGAAAAACCAAAAGCTTAATATTTATCATCATTTCCCTCACATTTGTATTGCCTTTGATGTAGAGCACTATACATCATACTGTATGTTTTGTGTTTCAGAGATAAAGTCCCTTTTCCTGGACTTCTCAGGTAAAATGAATTTTCTGGGTATAAGGACAGAAATATAGGAATGCAATAAACAGAATAACGTTTTCCCCTCACCAAGATGCCCATGTATTAATCCTCAGAACCTGTGAACATGTTAAGTCACATAGAAAAAGGGGCTTTGCAGATTTGAGTAAGGTTACAGATGTTGAAACAGTAAGATTGTCCTGGATGCTACGAGTGGGTCCATTAAGATCACATGGGCCCATGAAAGATATTCCTCAAGTTGCAGACACAGCAGAAGGTGAGTGGGAGAAGGACTTAGCCCACCATTCCTGGGGGCACAAACCAAAAAGATGTAGGTGGGAGCTAGAAAGAGAGTACAACCACCAGGTGATAGCCAGCTCTAAAATGAAGTTAAATCCTATCAACAATCTGAAAGAACCTGGAAGCAGATTCTCCTCCAGTCTACAGTAAGGAAGGCAGCCCTGTGTATGCCTTGATTTCAGCATGGGGCGGGGGAAGCTGGACCAGGCTGTATGTGGACTGCTGATCCGCAGAAATGTGAGCTAATAAATAGGTGCTACATTTAATCACTAAGTTGTGGTAACTTGTTATAACAGTGATAGGCAACTAATACTTGTAACAAAATAAAGATACCAAATAATAGAAACTTATACTAGTCTGTTCTTCATTCTGCTAATAAAGGCAAACCAGAGACTGGGTAATTTATACAGGAAAAAAAGACTTAATGGACTTACAGTTCTACATGACTGGGGAGGCCTCACAATTAAGGCAGAAGGCAAAGAGAAGCAAGTCACATCTTATATGGATGACAGCAGGCAAAAAAGAGCTTGTGCAGGGAAACTGCCCCTTATCAAACCTTCAGATCTCTTGATTCATATTCACTATAAGGAAAACAGCATGGAAAAGACCCGCTCATTTACCTCCCACAACAGGTGGGAATTTAAGATGAGATTTGGGCAGGGACAGAGCCAATCGGTATTATTCTACCCCAGATCCCTACCAAATCTTATGTCCTAAGATTTCAAAACTAATTATGCCATCCCAATAGCCTTACAAAGTCTTAACTCATTCCAACATTAACTCAAAAGTTCAACTCCAAAGTCTCATCTGAGACAAGACAAGTCCTTTCTGCTTATAAGCCTATAAAATCAAAAGCAAGCTAGTTTTTTCCTAGATACAACAGGAGTACAGACATTGGGTAGATACAGCCATTTTAAGTGAGAGAAATTGGCCAAAACAAAGGGGTTACAGTCCCCATGCAAGTCCAAAATCTAGCAAGGCAGTCAAATCTTAAAGTTCCAAAATGATCTCTTTTGACTCCAGTTCTCACATCCAGGACACACTGATGCAAGAGGTGGGTTCTTGGGCAGCTCCACCCCTGTGGCTTTGCAGTGTACACACTCCTTCCTGGCTGCTTTCACCTGATGACATTGAGTGTCTTCAGCTTTTCCAGATGCAAGTTGCAAGCTGTCAGTGGACCTACTCTTCCAGGGTCTGGAGAACAGTGACCCTATGAGAAGAAGCTCTGCTAGGTGGTTCCCCAGTAGGAATCTGTGTGGGGGCTCCTGCCCCATATTTCCCTTCTGCACTGTCCTAGCAGAGATTCTCCATGAAAGCAACACCCTTGCAGCAAACTTCTGTCTGGACATCCAGGCATTTCCATACAACCTTTGAATTCTAGGCTGAGGTTCTCAAACTCCAAACTCCAATTCTTGACTTCTGGGCACTGGCAGGCTTAACTCTATGTGAAAGCTGCCAAGGTTTGAGGCTTGCATCCCCTGAAGCCACAGCCCGGGCTCTAGATTTCAGCCATGGCTGGAGCATCTGGGACACAGGGAACCAAGTCCCTAAGGCTGCACACAAGTCCCTAGGCTCCTTGTTACTTATGCAAATTGCTATAGCCAGTTTGAATTCCTCCTCAGAAAATAGGATTTTCTTTTCTATTGCATTGTCAGGCTACAAATTTTCCAAACGTTATGCTCTGCTTCCCTTATAAAACTGAATGCCTTTAACAGCACCCAAGTCACCTCTTGAATGCTTTTCTGCTTAGAAATTTGTTTTGCCACATACCTCAAATCATCTCTCTCAAGTTAAAAGTTCCACATATCTCTAGGGCAGGGACAAAATGCCACAGTCTCTTTGCTAAATCATAACTAGTGTCATCTTTGCTCCAATTCCCAACAAGTTCCTCATTTCCATCTGACACCACCTCAGCCTAGACTTTATTAGCCATATCACTATCAGTACTTTGGGTAAAGCCATTCAACAAGTCTCTAGGGAGTTCCAAACTTTCCACATTTTCCTGTCTTCTTCTGAGCCCTCCAAACTGTTCCAATCTCTACCTGTTACTCAGTTCCAAATTTGCTTCCACATTTTCAGATATCTTTTCAGGAGCACCCTACTCTACTGGTACCAATTTTCTGTATTAGTCTGTTTTCACACTGCTAATAAAGACATACTGGAGACTGGCAATTTATACAGGAAAAAGGTTTAATGTACTTACAGTTCCACATGGCTGGGGAGGCCTCATAATCATGGCAGAAGGCAAGAGGAGCAAGTCACATCTTACATGGATGGCAGGAGGCAAAAACAAAAGAGCTCATGTAGGATAACCTCTCCTTATAAAGCTGTCAGATCTTGTGAGATTTATTCACTATCATGAGAACAGCATGGGAAAGACCTGCTCCCATGATTCAATTCCTCCCACAACAGGTGGGAATTTAAGATGAGATTTGGGTGGGTACACAGCCAAACCATACCAAAACTTAAATATCCAAATGACACTTGATCATTTATTTATAGGCTAGAGCCCTATGGAGGCTAAAAAGAATGTAGAACCGTTGGATTTTTCCCCTTAAAATGAGATATTGCACAAAGTTGTTCTTGTGCAATTTTCTGTCCTGTCATTTATAAATGTTGGGTAAATACATTTTTTTAAAAAAGTAGATAATTTAATGACAAAAGTATATGCCTTGAAAATGGTGCAATACAGAAGCGTGCAAATGTAAACTCAAAGTTGTTATATCATCTGTACCTCTACTATAAAGAGTAAGTAGTGTGACATTTTGGGCTAGATGACAAAAGAAAGAGCATTAAGTAGTGATAATTTATCCCAGATATGCTTCTGCATATTTATCTTTCTAGGCTATCTTTATTTATTTTTTTGAGTAGGTAACACATCATCATAGTTAAGTATTCTGACAAATACATGAGAAAATATTTTCCATGTCTGTCCCTATGTAGCCAGTACCTCCCCACCCAAAATGGGTAATCACATTTTTGTATTTGTGTATTTATCTAAAGATTTTAATGTGTCTATAAATACTTATATTTTTCTTCATAATTTTTCTTATTTTTTAACATGCTATGTACATCATTCCGTACTTTGCTTTTTTATAACTTAAAAACGTATTTTTGCAATCTATCCATCTGACAAAGGGCTTCTATCCAGAATTTACAAAGAACTAAAGCAAATTTACAAGAAAAAAAAAAAACTCATTCAAAAGTGGACAAAGGATATGAACAGACACTTTACAAAAGAAGACATACATGAGGCCAACAAACATATGAAAAATCCTCATCATCACTGGTCATTAGAGAAATGCAAATCAAAACCACATTGAGATGCCATTTCATGCCAGTTAGAGTGGCTATCATTAAAAAATCTGGAGACAACAGATGCTGGAGAGGATGTGAAAAAATAGGAACACTTTTACACTGTTGGTGGGAGTGTAAATTAGTTCAACCATTGTGGAAGACAGTGTGGCGATTCCTCAAGGACCTAGAAATAGAAATTCCATTTGACCCAGCAATCCCATTACTGGGTATATACCCAAAGGATTACAAATCTTTTTATTATAAAGACACATGCACTCATATGTTCTTTGTGGCACTGTTTACAATAGGAAGGACCTGGAACCAACCCTAATGCCCATCAATGATAGACTGGACAAAGAAAATGTGGCACATATACACCATAGAATACTATGCAGCCATAAAAAACAATGAATTTGTGTCCTTTGTAGAGACATGGATGAATCTAGAAACCATCATTCTCAGCAAACTGACACAAGAATAGAAAACCAAACACCGCATACTTTCACTCATAGGCAGGTGATAAACAATGAGAACACTTGGACACAGGGAAGAGAACAACACTCACTGGGCTAGGTGGAGGGGGTGGAGGCGAGGGGAGGGGAAAGACAGCAAGGGTGCTGGGTGGATGGGGAGGGATAACACCTGGAGAAATGCCTGACGTAGGCTACTCTGGGTTGAGGGGTGGGGGAATGGAGACAACAAACCACCATGGCATGTTTGTATCTATGCAACAATCCTGCAGGATGCAGGATGTGCACATGTACACCAGAGCCCAAAATACAATTAAAAAAAAAAAGAAAAAAAATAGATATACACACACACACTCACACACACAAACATATTTTGAATAATTTTTGTATCATTACATAAACCTCCTAATTCAAGCAACAAGACTGAATAATGACTACATTAAGAACAAATTCTAGGCACCGGGCAAACTACAAATGTGCATAAGCATGGTCCCTTTCATCAATAATTATTTCACCCAGCAAAAGGGTAAAATGAGTAGGAAAGAGCTATCATGTAAAACAGCTCCAATAAAGCTCACAAGAGTAATGTAGGCACTAAACAGTGTAGAAAATATTGGGAGGGGAAGGTCACTTCCAAATAGGAAATTTTAATGTGTGTTCACAAGTGAAGCAAATAACTTATGGCAGCTAAGAAAACAGGAAAAAATATTGAAGTGAGATGGTAAGGGCAGGAAAACTTCTTGATCAGAATGTAGCATTATGGGAAGAAAAGAAACAAATATAAAAATGGCCACATAAGATAATAAAAATTGGCATGTGAAGGCATTTGAAGGTATTGGCTCCTTTGTGATTGTCCTATAAAGGAGACTGAAGTTAAAACAGACCCAGTGTCAAATTCTGGCTCTCCCACCTGTGACCTTATCAGTGGGTCTTCTAAGAGAGGAAGGAGTTTACATTTGAAATAACCAGGGAAAGCCTTTCTGGAAAGATGACTAAGTAGGGAATTAAATGGAGTATGATGATGTAAGTTATGCCAAGCCCTATCTGCTATCGACTGAATGTTTGCATCCTCACAAAATTCATATGTTGAAGCACTAACTCTCAACGTGATGGTGTTTGGAGGTGAAGCCTTTGGATTTGGATGAAGCCATGAGGGTAGGGCCATCACAATGGGATTAGTGCCACATTATAAGAAGATAAAGGAAGACCAGAGCTCTCATTCTGTCTATACCATGTGAAGGCACAGTGAGAAGAGTACCATCTGCAAGCCAGAAAGCGAGCCCTCACCATGGGTCAAATCAGCCAGCATCATGCCTTTGGATGTCCCAGCCTCCAGAATTGAAAAACAAATTGTTGTTAAAGCAAATCAGTCTGTGGCATTTTGTTATAGCAGCCTACACCGCAGAGGTGATAACGTGGAATAAGCAGGTTGGTATGGCTGAAGCATACACAGCAGGGAGAAGAGTGAAAGGAGGCGAGACTAGCGAGGAGAAGAGCCACAACTCATGTGGATTGTGTCCACTAGGATAAGGGGTGTGTATTTAAGGATATAGGACACCAGGACGGGTGTGGTGGCTCATGCCTGTAATCCTAGCACTTTGTGAGTCTGAGGTGGGCGGATCACGGGGTCAGGAGTTCGAGACCAGCCTGGTCAACATGGTGAAACTCGATCTCTACTAAAGATACAAAAAATTAGCCAGGCGTGGTGATGCGCACTTGTAATCCCAGCTACTCGGGAGGCTGAGGCAGGAAAATTGCTTGAACCTGGGAGGCAGAGGTTGCAGTGAGCCGGTATCATACCATTGCACTCCAGCCTGGGTGATAGAGCAACACTCCATTTCAAAAAAATAAAAAATACGGGACATGAAAATCTATTAGAATGTCTTAGACTAAACATAGTGTATATAAAGAAATTAGTACTGTTTCTACCTCATGGTTAAAAGTGGCTAAATGTCAAAATGATAACTATTATTAGCATCAAAATGATAACTATTATTCTTATTTATCCTAGATAGTAAGGTTGGCATAGGCATCTGTTTAAGAAATTATTTCCACAGGACCTTGATAAGTTAGGATAGAGTATAAGTTATGTCATGGTACATGGGAATGAAATTAATACGGGATTAATATAAATTTTCCTAATAGAGAATCACAAGTATCTTAAGTAAATAGAAGAGGAAGGGTTCTGAATGTGAAATGCCAGGAGTTGTGGTGGTCAACATGGCAGGGGCTAAATCATGCAGAGCCCTGCAGGTCATGGTAAAGGGTTTAAGGCTTTTACTTTGAATGAGATGAAAATCCACTTCAGGCTTTGAGTAGAGGACTGAAATGATCTGGCTTTAAAAGCTTACTCTGGTTTCTGTGTGGTTGGAGGAGAGAAAGAATGGAGATCAGTCAAGAAGTGGCTAAATCACCAAGAACAAAGAGAACAGTAACAGGAACCAGGGTGGTACTTACGAGGGCCTGTTAATTGATTAGATTTTGGGTATATGCCTGTGGAAAGCCAGATAAGTTTGCTACAAAATTGGCTGTGCCCTATGAGATAAAAAGAAGACACCCCTAATATAATGCAATAAAATTGTTCTTTACATCTGTGTCTGCCTCCCCAAAAACTCATCACCCCATTCTAATAAAGAGAAAAGCAAATTCTAACGGAGAAACATCCTACAATATACCTAACCATTACCCTTCAAAATTGGCAAGATCATCAACAACAAGGCAAGTCTGAGAAACAGACACAGCCAAGAGTCCAAGAAGATATGATTGTTAAATTACCTTCATCAGTTCAAGATGTGGTAATTAAAATACAGTAGACCGGCTGGTTTAAACAGAAAACATCTTTCCCCATGATTCTGGAGGCTAGTTCATCCAAGATCAAGGCACCAGGAGATTAGGTGTCTGGTGAGGGCCCTCTTCTTTGTTTGTAGAGAGTGTCTTCTGATCTCTTAGAGCAGAAGAGATCTCTTCATCTCCTTATCAGGTCACCAATCCCATTGTGGGAGTTTCCCTGTCATGACCTTATCCAACTCCAATTACTTTTAAAAGATCCCACCTTAAAATCCCATCACATCATGGCCTCAACATTTTAATTTGGGAGAAACACAAACATTCAGTCCATAGCATAAATGTAATGTCATATCCTGGATGGGATACTATAATTTTTTTAAAAGTAGTTACTCATTATTAAACACTAAGGCAAATTGAATGAAGTATGAACCTAATTAATAAAATGTGTCAAAATTTATTAATAGTTACAAATTTTCCATACTAATGTAAAATGTTAATAATAGTGGAAACTAGTTAATAGCTAGATCTTTACTTTTTGCTAAATCGATAAAGGAAAGCCTATATATAAGAAAAAATGTAGAGTCCAGAATGACTTAACTTTCATGTCCTGAGCAACAAGAAAAGTGCAGTTGTCATTTAGTAAAGTGGAAAGAGTTGGGGGAAGAGACCTGGGGTTCTACAAAGAACTTGCTTTGCCCTTCTTATCTGACATTCCCCCGCTCCACCCTCAAGATACAGAGACGAAGGACTTATTGCCACATGAGTACCCCAGGACACGAAGGCCAAGTTAAAGCACGTTTGAGTTTCTTGGGATGACTTCCTGGAAGAAGCGGTGTGAGGAATGCACTGAAGATGGGAAGTATTTGTAAACATAGAGAGGTAAAAACACGTCATTGCAAGGGACCCATTCCTACATTTGTAATCCCATATTTTTATTCTGCATATTTCCTTGCCTCTTTAGTTGATATCTCTTCCCATTTAGTAGAGTTGTTTTGATTAACTTTTGCCCTTTATTCACGTTCATTTACTCTCTTTTGCTCAAAGCATGTTTATTATTAAGTAGTAGGTAGCCCTTTGGGGGCACATTAATTTTCTTCGGAATCCTTTCCCATGCTACACTGGTGTCCTTTATCTCCTCGTTCCATTTGGTTGCAGTCAGCATTTTTTCCTGTCTCATGAAATGTCTCTGATGAATTACATTGCTCTCACTGCTATTATTACAAATAGGAGATGCAACTCCCCACCATCTGCAATAACAGTGCTTACAGAGACACATTAGCTACATTTAAAATTACAACTCCTTCATAATACTCTAAATAATTCCTTTGAAGCGTAAGAATAGAAATAAACTGTGAGGTTGCTGATTCCCAGCTATGCCTTCTTCAGGCAGCACTGAACTAAACCTTCTACAAATATGGAGGCTTGCACACATGTAACAGATATTCTTTTCAATTCTTACCCATTTTAGGGATAAGTCATAGTTTCTCTCATAGCATCTCTTTTGGAATAACTGGAAAAGTCTATTTTTTCAATTTCTGTATTTTGCTACCCTATTGCCAATGGGAATCAGAAATGAATCAATTATCTTTGCCAAATTCATATATCATTAACAAATGTCTCCTTTCTCTTTTTCCAACTGAAAACCCAATAGTTAGAACTGTTTAGCAAACAGCAAACTATAGTTTGCGGGCATAGGTGATCAGTTGTGAGAAAAAATAACTCAGGGAGTAAAAATGATCATTGTAAAGTCTAGTTGCTGTTACCCTTAACTAGATTTTTTCAACATTTCTAAAAATATTTGACTTTTCATCTAAATATCAACTCAGAATTGTAAGGGCCAGAGGCTGCACTCAAGTTACAGATCAGCTCAGGGCATTACCTTTTTGTTATGCCTAAAAATCGAGAATTGGCAACATTTAATAAGCAAAGGTTTTTACGGCTGCCTCCTGATATGCCCAGGCTTAAAGAGGAAAAAAAAATTGCTTCCATCTGAAGAGTTTTCCCATAGCCTCATCCAATCTGTTGCGGCTGACACCAGCTAATGGGGGGAATGAAATGGGCGTGCTGCCAGAGCCTATGGCTATAAGGTGCTGGCCATTCTTATCTGATCAGCCAGAGACCATATTTCTGTCTGTAGGTCATAAGTACTGCCGAAATGGCAAGATTGCAGAGCTTAGCCCTACTGTTCCATTGGCATAGAAGGAAACGAGCGGGTGCATTTTTGATAACTTTACCAGTAGAGCTCAGGTGGTGGCAGATGTTATTTCACCATCCGCTTCAGTCAAGGTATTTAACTCCAATCTCAAAGCTGCATCATCCCAACATAGTCATCTAACCCATATAACAGAAGCCACATTACATGATGAGTTTGTTGTATACTTTAAGTGACATGTCATGGCTATACGATTAATGATAACCAGGAGACTCACCTCCCACTCAAACATCTCATGGGGCCTACATTCTGTGTCCCTTAGCAATGTGATGTAATGTGGTCTGGGGAGTTCTCACCCTTGCCTAGGGGTTACCTGATCTTTGTAATAATGAGACCTAAAAACACTGGTTTCCCTAGGGACAAGGCCGCTTTAGCACAGATGCAAAATGAACCTTAAACAAAGCTTACCCTTACAAGAATTGCTTAAACTTCCTTCATGAAAGAAATACCTGGTAACTGACCTGAACTGTATACAGGTAAAGAAAAGCAGCAAGAGTCCTCTAAACTCTGAGAATGGTCTCTGGATGGATACCTTCACAATCAGGGGAGTCATCTGACCCCTCTCTGTATCTGGCCTATGCCATTAGCCACAGGCATAACGCAGATGCTTCTGCTATCCGTCTCGTAAGAACACTGCCAGAATAAACTGCACAAGTGTCTCGTGGTGTCTAAGACTCATCATGGATGGGAATTGGAGAAAAGAGAAACAGGTGCCCCTAGGGAAGCTGGTTAACTAGGACATTCTGGGGATAGGTAGGATCAAGAGCATCTTCCAGTGGTTTTTCTCCCATTGTACTATCAACTGATCAATAGAAATAAATGCAACATTAAAATAACTAAAAGAGTATATCTTTTAGTTACAGAACTGGATTGTTTTTAACACAAAGGATAATTGCTTGAGGGAAGGGATACCTGTGTCTTCACAGTGTATTACACATTGCATGCCTGTATCAAAACATTGCATCTACTTCATAAATACATGCACCTACTATGTACCCTGAAAAAATAAAAAATTAAATATATGTATATTCTAAATAAAGAAATGCAACAGGTGATTCTAGGGACAGCATTGAAGTCTAGTATTAGCTCTTAAGTGAAACACATCTGAAGGACTCCCAGAGTAAAGAGCCTATGTTTTATAAAAATAATAATGTGAAGAAAGAAATTCTCTCTAAGTAGAAGAGGTGGAGGAATATGTATGTGATACAAATCCAAATTCTACCAATCTTAGAGAGGGAAGTTGTAGAGCAATTTTAACTAGAGCTTGCTGTAAGTCATCCAGCACAATTTTGGAATCATTTTCTGTGGCCAATATCCAAGTACCTACAAGATAGGACTGCATAATAAATAATACCAAAGGAGCTAACTTGCCTATGTGAAAAAGTGAGAGCCTTTGCTACTTCATAATCCAAAAGGGTGGGAGAAAGTATTCTCCTCTCGAACAACGCAACAGAGCTTATCTGAGTACAAAAAAAGGAGCTATAAGAGATAAAAATCCGCGCAAGGAGCCAAAACAGCCGCAGAAAGTTAGTGCTGAACAGTATACCGAAATATCTGTTGAAACAAGAAAATTCAGGACAGGGACCCAAAGTTATTTCTGGAAATAGCAGAGAAGAATATTTGTTGGTGCTCAGAAATAGTTGAGACCCAACTGCAGCACTGACAGTATTGGAATATGAGGCTGGCTTTGCACTCTACCGTTTCATAACTGAGAGCCAAGCTGAAGCAATTATAGTTGGTTTACACTCTTTCCATTTGAATTTACACTACAAGTTAATGTGAGTAGAAGAAGTATAATCTACCTAAATAATTGAGGAGTTACTAAGTGGTCATCCTTGTGCTTGTCATTGACGAGGAATAAAAATGAAGCCCAAAGCTTAGTCACTTCATTATTCTTTATGTTCTTATTTTTAGGTTCTTGAACCATGTAGTGTTTTTGGGTAACTGAGCTAGTTTTAAATTCTGCTTTACTCACTTTTTAGCTCGGTGACCTAGTCAAATCCACTGACCTTTATAAATTTCACTTCTCTAATCTGTGAAGTGAGGATAATATTTTATGACATATGTATTGCTATGGACCGAGTTTGTCCCCTTAAAATTTGTATGTTGAAATCCTAACCTATTAGGAAATGGCAGTAGGGGGTGGAGCCTTTGGGGGGTGATTAGGTAGTGTGGGCTGGGCCCTCATGGTTGGCACTAATGCCCTTACAAAAGAGACCCCAAGACGTTCCCTTGCATCTTCCACTATGTAAGGTTACAGTAAAAAGATTCTGTTTACAAATCAACAGTGGAAAGATTCTGTCTACAAACCAGTAAATGGAGCCCTCACGAGACACAGAATCTGCTGGTGCCTTGATCTCAGACACCCCAGGCTCCAGGTGATTATGTTGTTTATAAGCTACCTGGTCTATGGAGTTGTGTTACAGCAGCTTGAATGGATTAATAATATTCAGATATGACGGTCAATGATTTATGAAGTCCTTTATAGAATCAGATGATCAAGTTTAGTGCTTTCCTTAGTGAGGAGGGTAAGGCCACAATGACTCCAAAGGCACAATTTTAGATTGAGAGCCTCCTGCATCTTCACATCTCCCTGTGATGTTTCCTATCACACTACATCTTCTCCAGTACAGTTTCTGCCTTCATGGATGCCTCTCCATTTGACTGTGAACTCCTAGGAAAAAGTGAATGGTGTCATAGCCACCTTTGTCTACTGTCTGGCAGAGATCTTGGAAAATATATGGACTAAGAAAATATGGCACAAATAATCAAGTAAATGAGGTCACATACTATGACACTTTCAGTTAGAAAAGATGTTAAATAGTATCATATAAAAATTAACATACTGTTTATATCCCAGATCTGAAATAATATGGCCTCAAATAAAATTTCATCAAGAATAGCATGCATTCAAGTTAAGATCTGAAAGTATATTCAGTACAGCCAGTGTATCTGCTGTTTAAAAATGTGCACCCTGTAGGACTCTCAGCTGAAACTTAGGTGGTTAACGAAGGCCAATCTCCTTGAGAAGAACCCGAATTACAATTTTCAACTCCTCCTGTCCCCTACCCCCAGTTCCCTGAGACCACCCAAATCTCTGGCCAGCTTAACAGCCACTATGACAGTTACTAGAAATCAGCTTTCTTTCCTTAAAGACATCTTTTGCCAAATTTTGAACTCGCTTTTTTACACTTCAATTCTTTCAGGTATTCTGACCCTTCTGTGGCTTTCTCAATTGCTTCGAATTCTAATTCTTGTCCCCAGAGCACTGTAATTGCCACAAGCTTTGATCAGCTTCTCAGTTTCTTTGAGGCTGCCTTCTTTCAGTTTTTCATCCTCTGGAACCCACATAACTTAGGCATCTGAAAATGCCCTGAGGGGGAAAATAGTGAAGCAGATGGAAAAACATATTTTTGGGTATTTTCCTTTTGCCAGGATCTTGGTTTTTAAAATCCCCAGTAACTTTGATAGCATTTCAATACCTAAAATCAGATATTTTAAAAAATATACATGTTCTTTATTTTTCTGATTGCCAAAGACTAAATCTAGGTTAATTTTTTAGCAACGTATTTTCTGCTGTTATCTAATAAATGTCTAATCTATGAGTCCAATTCTCAGCTTGGGGCTAATAAATCACCTGCATATTTCAGTCTCACTTCTCACATGGACATTATTCTTTGCTTCCTCCTCACCTACTCACTCAGTTCTCAGTTTCTCAACTAAATGATGCAAAATGGGAGGTTGAAAGGTAAAGGAGCACGCTTGTTCGCTTCAGTTGTCTGGTTGTTTAATCCAAATATTTAACAGATTTTCAAGCCTCTAAGATCAGTTTTTCACAATTTTTTTTCATTTGGCCATGAAGCAAATGCAACATATATCAGGGTTAGTTTTTTGACAACGCTTTACTTCTAGTGCCAATTTCTGTAGTATTCATGGTACATTACAGAAGCTACTACAACAGACACATCCTAAATTTTCAGTAGATTAATATTATAAATGCTAAATTCTTGCTCACATCACAATCAAATGGGACTGAGAAGGCCCTCAGGGCTGCTCTCCACGCAGTGACTCAGGGATCAAGGCCATTTCCATTCTTGGTCACATCATCTGGAACTGAGGCTGTGCCATATCCTGGCAGGAAAAGTGAAATTTCGAGGATCTTATGAATTATTTAAAAAGCCCTGAAAATGACTTATGCTACTTCCCTCTATAAACTATTGGCCAGAATTAGTCACAGGACTGTAACCAGATGCATGAGGCCTGGGAATGAGGACAAACATTCTCTACCATAGGTTGTGCACTAAAATAGTCCATGACCACCATACCTGAAAAGAACATTCCCTTTATATGGAGAAGTTCATTTAAATAAATAGATGTCTTTAAAATATTTTCTCACTTTACAGTTTTGCCTTTCACTCACCTTTCTCTTCCAGTTATCATGCAGTTTTACTGAAAGCCAGTAAAACAATTGATAATTTTAGGAAGAATCTAAATGTACAGTTATTCATGGACTATTAAACTATTTTTATGTGTCGTGTATATTAATGCAAAGCATTTAATTATTTCTACTGCATTCCTTATAATTAAACACTTAATTTCTTCATATTTTTCAATATTGCAGCCCTAGTATGAATAATTGTCAGAAACCTAAACCAGAAAACTCTTAAAAAGTCAATTTTTTGATGAATATGTTCAAGGACTTATTAATGAGAATAGACTCATTTTATTCTATAACATGATTAGTAACAGTTGAAAAAATGGGCATGATTAACGTATATTTTTGAGCAAATAGCTAATTATTTAAATCAAATTATCAGAGATCAATTTGCTATCAATGCAACTGCAAAGACCAGATTGGTTTAGAGTACAGAGCTTTCAGCCTCTAAATTAAGAGTGTGACCTTCACGCTTCCTGTGATGCATCGACTCTGAAATACCAAAGCCCAGTTTCCATGTGATTTTAATGTTATGCCACATTTCTAATTATAGAACATAATCATGAGATTAACTTGATATTTTATCTGGTACACATTTATTCTCTTTTCCTCCACATCACAGGTGTTTCTTCTGCTTACTCAACCTGAGATTGTCAATTTAGTTCTTCACTGCTTTGTCTTTGGGGCATGTCTGTGTTGTACTTTTTTATCAGTGAGTTTCTGTCTAGGTCCCCCAAGGGGAACATTCACGTTAAATCCTTTTCTTAGTTCTTTAGCCTCAACAGCACAACCATATGAATTAAGCCATGCATATATACATGAATGAAGTATATATACATATTTACAAATATATTTATACAAATATATTTATATATATAAATATATATATAAAGGAGCACACTTCTTCTCCTATAATAGATAGTATACAAATATATATACTATATATATTTATATATGTAAATATACACATACTATATATGTATATATGTAAATATATATTAAATATATTAGATATATTTAATATGTATTTATAGTATATGTAGATTTACAAATATATATAGAGTATATCTATATTACAAATATACATAGTATCTATATGGTGTATATATAGCATATATATTTGTAAATCTACATATACTATATATCTAAATATATATACATATATATATATTTGCAAATGTACCCAGGTAAACATATTCAGGAAATATGATGTAAATTTAAGATGAAGAGATTAATAATTATTTATATTCTCATGTGTTTCCCTTTTATATTTATTAGGAATGCTAATATTTTATGGCCACAGATAATGATGGATAGTCTTAGGATTGTGAGAGGAGGCAAAAATAATTTGAACATAGAATGAGTGATGTATCAGGTAAGTGGCAGAAACTGATATCTCTGGCTACTTTATTAAGATTACATTGAGAGAAATGGCTGATAGGGATCAGAACTTAATTTAAATGCAGAAAAGCAAGAAGAAATTGACCTAAAAGCTAACCCCTCCAACAGTGAATCTAAAAATGTATAAAACTTAAGAGACCCACGCTTCTCATTGGGATACTCACTGCAATCATACTTTGCAGAAAAAGGAGAAAGCAAAAAGTTGAGAAAGAAGCATTTCATTTGGCCATTTTTTTTTCCACCTAATCATCTTCTGTTGTCAAGTTATATCTTAATTATTTGGTAGCCTGAACCATCTCTAATTTCTCCTCACTGAAGTATGCAAGAATGAATTATAGTTTTGATGTAATTACTAAAGTGCATGCAATTTTATCCCATATCTTTATATGTATGACCTGAAGTACATAACGCCAAGGAGATTTGATAAAAATTTCACTTCATGGTAAGAGTACATTTACTATTATATCTATGTGATACATTTGAACAAATATAATAAAAAGGGACATTTGGCACAGGCTAAATTTCAGGAAGTTAGATTAAATGATGTTAAGAGAGAATATTAATCAGCTGGATTTCACAGTACCTGAACACATGATCCTGCATTTGAAAAGTAGCCTTTTTTCTAAGGTCTCATTTTTATTGATCCTGATAGCTTTTGTGTCATATCCATTAATTCCATAAAATCAAGGAGTAAGATTAGGGTCATAAAAAAGGAAGTAGTACCTTGTCGGTTCCTAAAACAACAACAACAACGAAAATACCCATACAATAACATACAGTTCCTGGGATCATTATTTTAGGTATCAAAGCGTGATCCCTAGTAATGGCTTTTGTCTGAAACCCAAGTTAAATAAATGTTCCTTATCAGACTTAGCAAGATTGTAAACATTTTTAATCAAGTGACTTTTACTAATTATGGTAAATGATCCACCATTAAAGGAAGAAAAAGAAAAAGAAAGGAGACCCTAAAACAGAGAAGTTTAAATAAATTTATTCCTCTAACATGGCAGTCCAGTTGATGAAAGATGACTGGTCAGTTTTTTTTCATAAAGTTTCCAGAGTCCCAAATTCTTTCCACCTTGCTGCTGCAACAATCTCTAGATTGTTGTGATCCACAGTGTGGCAAATATTGACTGATTGCTGCATCTGCATTTTACATAATGAAAGGGCCAAAAATGTCAAGGCCCAAGAAGAGAGATGTTTTTTTAAGTTGAAAATGGCTGAAAAGATGCTCATGTCCTAGATATGCATCTTTATTGTTCCAAATCTAGTTGCCTTGTCCTACATAGATGCAAGGTAAGCGGGAAAAGATAGGTTACGTGTATTAGAAAACTGAGAACGCAGCTTCTTACGGATGCTAGCCTGCTGCCACAGGACTGAATCAGGATGTGGCTTCCCGTTGCTCTTCCATTTTTTCTAAATGCCTATCCCTAAACGCATTCAGTTCTAATGGCCTCACTTTAATGGATTAACTCACAACTAACTACGGGTCAAATAGTTCCTATCTGCCTCTGTGTGTCCACTACCCGGTATCAGTTAGAGCTTTGATTTCTTTTTTCTTATCAAATCCAATAAATCTACAAAACATCTGCATAAAATTGTAGCCACAACCTGACAACATTCCTCATAAAGTAAGAGTTTCACTTACTATCCAACAATGGGCATGTAATAATATCAGGACCAAGGAGGATGTGAGCTTGAAAGTTGATTACAGATTTACAGGCTTTAGACACTAAGCTGTATTTTAAAATTTACAATGTAATTGACTTAAAATCAGAACTCTTGAGTAAAAGAATAAACTAAGTGTTTTAAAAGATTAATGACAATTAAAAACTCTAAAACTACTCATGCAGCAAGTGGAATAGCTCAATCAGTAGGAAATTCTTGTCAGACACTTTGCTGCAATCATTTTTACCAAAAATATCTCTGTAAATTGCCATGTGATTAAATGAGAATCATTTATTTACAAATTTTAATTTGTAAGACACCGAGCATATGTTTTCCAGTCTATTTAATTTTCCTAAGTACTCTCTTGGACATTTTGGTATTAACAAGATCTTTCTTTCATTATATCTTATAGCCTTGAATAATTTGGCCACAGTAAAAATGATTAATAAGCCCAAATGGAGATTGTATACATATGTTGTATATGAGTATTACCTATATAGGAGCTGTTCTTCATCCAAGATAAAGGTTTCCCCAAAGAACACAGAGATTTTCTGCAGAGGTTACTTGAAAAGTCAAAGCAGCATTAGTGAACCTCTATCAAATTTTGCACAAGGATATACAGTTTATTTTATCAAGAATACCTCCACCATTGCCTCCATACTCACATATGTCGTTTCAGCTGTCAGAAACGTCTCTTGATTGCTTGCCAGTCCTTTTCTTATCTTCCCTGGGCAACCACAACCAAAAAAAAAATGATAAAATACTTGTGTCAGATATTAAGCCAGCTCTGTCTTACAGCCTTGCATCCAAGTCAAGCCTATAAATCCTCTCTCCATAAACATCTCTAATTTGGCTTCTTTTCCATGCGCCTACTGTTTCACCCCGCTGATGGGTCAGTCAACAATGCCAGGGAAATAACTTTGAAAAAGATAAGGAAGGGGAGCATTGTCATTTATCCCCCATGGAATCTCACCTTTCCAAGCGCTTTCTGATTGCTGTCTGGTCCAGAGAAAACTCGAGGTAGAAGTAGGGAAACATCACGTGGGAGGGAAGACACAGTCAGGGCAAAGAAACAGGCAAGTCACTAGAGGCATAATATCATTGGTCCTTCTTTATTTGATTGACTTGTGAAGGATGCTTTAGGTTCAGAGTTGGGTTAATAGCATAACTACAAAAATTTAATTGGGATGAACAGTAGGCAACTTGACAGTAAAAAAGTTACCTGTAATAAGTCATATTCTGTTATTTATTTCAGCCAATAATATCTAGCTATATGCACAGACAGACAAGATTATCTTTAATGCTGTCACGCCAAGTATTTCAATTATTTTCTCCTTTTAGCCAAATGATAGAATTGCACTCTTTTTGAAGTTAGTGAGCCAAACTTGACTTGCTTTGAGTTATGAGATAGGAGAGGCCAAGCATAGACTGTTCTGGTACCCACAGTTTAAAAGAACCACTGTCCATACTCCCCAGAAGGTTTTATTCCTTCCCCATTAAGATTCCATAAACAAAGGGGAAACTGAATCCCTTTCCTCATAAATTCCTGGTAGAGACATACGCCAGCCTGAATGATTGACTTATTTATGCCAGATGCCAACCCATGCTCCTCCCCTCATCTCTGGGGCATTACATAATCAGTGACTCAAAGAGCAATTCAGATGGATTTTAAACAAGCTCTGTGGATAACAGTGAAAGGTGTGCACTTAAGCCAAAGGTTTTATGTTTGTTTGTTTGGTTTTGGTTTTGGCTTTGAGATGGAGTCTCTCTGTCACCCAGGCTGAAGTGCGGTGGTGCAATCTCAGCTCACCGAAACCTCCACCTCCCAGGTTCAAATAATTCTCCTGCTTTCACCTCCTGAGTAGCTGCGATTATAAGTGCATGCCACGATGCTCAGCTAATTTTTGTATTTTTAGTGTAGATGGGTTTTCACCATGTTGGCCAGGCTGGTCTTGACCTCCTGACTTCAGGTGATCCACCTGCCTCATCCACCCAAAGTGCTGGGATTACAGGCATGAGTCACTGTGCCTGGCCTAAGCCAAAGTTTTAAGTGGTGCACATCCCATAACAGTGGTGCCCTGTGAATTAGTGTGCGATTATATACAAACAGATGTTCATCAAATAATTATAGTTATTAGGAAATAAATGGCACAAACAGACAATATTGTAAAAAATCAGGAAGCAGTTGGTATCGAAGTGCTCACAGAAGTGGTATATTAACAAATAGTCTGTGAGTTTTTGAATGTGACTGTCATTGTAAAGAATTGCAAAGTGTCTTGTAGCATGGTTGTAACATGGTAGCCATGTAGTTTACTTTATTTTATTTATGTAAGAAAGAGCTGGCGGGCACAGTGGCTCTCGCCTGTAATCCCAACACTTTGGGAAGCCAAGGTGGGTGGATCACCTGAGGTCAGGAGTTTACGACCAGCCTGGCCCACCCGCTTAAACCCTATCTCTACTAAAAATGCAAAAATTAGCCAGGCATGGTGGCATGCCCCTATAATCCCAGCTACTTAGAGGTTGAGATGGGAGAATGTTTCAAACTGCAATGTGAAGGCTGCAATGAGCTGAGATCCTGAGATCACACCACTGTAGTCCAGCCTGGGCAACAGAGAGAGACCCCGCACCCCAAACCCCCCCAAAAAAAGCTGACAAGATGTTTACCAGGTTTTCTAATTCTGAGATCAACTATAGCCGATTAAGCTGGAGAGATCAAGAATATCTTCAGGCTGGGCACGGTGGCTCACATCTGTAATCCCAGCACTTTGGGAGGCCGAGGCGGGTGGATCATGAGGTCAAGAGATCAAGGCCATCCTGGCCAACACAGTGAAACTCTGTCTCTACTAAAAATACAAAAAAAAAAAAAAATTAGCCAGGTGTGGTGGTGCCTGTGGTCCTAGCTACTCGGGAGGCTGAGGAAGAAGAATCTCTTGAACCCAGGAGGGGGAGGTTGCAGTGAGCCGAAATTGCACCACTGCACTCCAGCCTGGCAACAGAGCAAGACTCTGTCTCAAAAAAAAAAAAAAAAAAGAAAAAAATCTTCAGAGAGGAAGAGCATCAACTTGCTCCTTGAGGGATAGAAAGGCTAACTCAGGCAATCATGTTGTAGAATAAGTAAAATTGTAGAAGTTGAAAAGCACACAAAGAAATAGTGGTGAAATGTTGATAGGTAGCATTGATTGAGTGCTTACTGCTTGTAAACAATAAAGTGACAGTTTTACATGGATGAAACCACTAAATTTTCTCAACCCGGTGAGGTAGGTTCTTTACCCTCATTTTATAGCTGTGAAAACTGAGATAAAATGAGGTTAAGTAACTTGTCCAAAGTTTAAGGTGTAACTGAAATTTCCCACTTACCTACTCTGCTCTATTTCCTTTGACAAACTGAACTGAAGGGAAGGTCATTGTAAGAGACACTCTGGAAGTAAGAATGGAAAGCTAGAGTGGGGCCAGCTGCCAGGGGAGCCACACATTTCAGGCTAAGGAGCTCAGGAAAAATCAAAAGATATCAAATCTGCTTTCAGGATTCTTATATTCTTGTTGAGAGAGGTAAACATTAACACAGACTAAAATGACAGTGTGTAGCAAGAGACATCTAAGCACAGGTAAAGTCTTAGCACAGACAATACAAGTGCAGGTCACTCAACTTGAACTTGAATTAAAAAATAGAAGAACATCTTAGAGCTTACATTTTGGAATAAATTATTCTATACGCTAAATTGATTGCCAAGGTGTGAAGGAAGCTAATTTCTCAACTTAAAGAAGCTATACAATCTTTACTTTAGTAGCATTTATATGTTATCGTCTCAATATCCAGGGGTATAACGCTGGTTTGGCTAGGATCTATTAAATTGGGGTTTCAGCCTTAACTAACTGAATTTTCCCATTTCTGATCTTAAAAGTTTCAATCTATTTATTGGAAGACTGAGTTGTATATCTAGCTGAAGAAAAATATAATTGCATGTTATAGCAAATATGCAATCATGATTCCTGATTGTTAAAAATTTCTGATTTTAAATACAAGTAAACTCTGTGGATTAGTGAACACAATATTCTTCTTGGCAGTAATAGCATTCCATACAACCTACTAAAGATAACCTTTTATTGCATTTGTCATAAGGAGATCAGAGGGGATGGTGAACCATCTTGATTTAGCATTTCTCTCTATTTTAAAAGCATACATTGCATCCCCGTGGAGATAGAAGAAAGGAAGACTCTCCAACCTTTGTTCCCTTTTGGTCATTTTCTTTTAGGGCAATCACATCTGACATCTGCATGCACCTGATCATGTGTGAGTTATTCTTGCTGGAAGTTTGTGACAGTAGTTCTCAAACTGAGCTGCAAACGGCTCCTCTCTGCAGGGCTACTCCATGACAGCCCTCTTGTAACAGGGAATGCAATTGTTTTTCCCCTCTGTGGGTTTTTGTTGCTGTTGCTGTTGGCTTTTTTTTTCCCCCCAGTGACATCTTGAAAAAAAAAACAACACTCAACCTCTAACTTATTGAATTTTGGAAACTCGAAATAGTATGGTGAGAAGATTTGTAATTATACCTATCTCTCAGAGCATAATGACTTAATTAATATGCCCTTCATGAGATTTTCCTCTGTGGGAAGCACACAGCTGCACTGGCTGATGGAAATTAAGGTGTTGTGAAGTGCAGAACCTGAGTGTTTTGATTGTGTATGTGTTTTAAATGTTTAATAGAGATTTTTTCTTCCTTTTGGTTTAATTTGTGCACAGAAATCAGCTCCTCCCTTTCATCAGCCTGTAGATGATAAATGATGAGGAGGACAAATATATGGAAAGTTGAAGCTGCTCAATTTGCTAATGACAAAATCAATCCTAGCTGGATATCCATGGCTCAAGGCTATTTCAAAACATTCATGCTATTTGTTCTATTTTGCTCAATTATTCAACCTAAGAGTATTCCAAGATGGTTTGGAATTCGATTTTTATTTTCACTCTCACCACCTGCCTGGATTCTTAGAGATCTTGCATTTCTTCATTTTTTTTAGTTTTTGAGAACTCATGTAAGTTTATCCCTTCTTCTCTTTTTTTAAAAAAGTGACTTTATCACATTGTACTTGAAAGTTCCTTTTGATTATGAGAAGAGATAACTGCCCTCTTTGAGCCATTGGAACTCCCTCCCAGAAAAGCTAAAAAGTCAGTGATGATTTCCAGACCCTCGAGTACTTCCAATGGAGGGAAACTGAGCTGAAGCAGTCCTACCTCATCTAAGACAACATGGGCATGTACTACATTCTAGAATTTTCTCTCTTTTTCTGTCTTTCTCATTCTTGTGCTCTTTTTCTCTCTCTTTTTCATACAAATTTTTAGAAAGAAAAAATCAATATAGGTATGAATGATTTTGCCTATTAGGTACGATTTATGTGTTGTGAACCTGGGTAACAAGAAGTCAAGAAAAGCCCAATCTAGTAAAACAGAAAAAAAGACTGGTGAAATAAAAGGTCATTTAAATCAAAGGTCAAGTCAAGAGAAACTAACAAACACACTGAAGAGGAAGTTTAAAACAGAATTTTGTTGGCTTCTTGATGGTTGTGGCCATGGTGGATTTTTATTCCATTTTCTTTAGAAGCCAAAGAAGGTCAAGCAATTCAGTTATTTCCCTTTCACTTTTTTTCACCCAAGAGAATGATTGCAAACCTGTAGAACAAAACAGGCAAAACCAAAATCTAATCCAGCTTCGTAAGGACCAGGAAGAAACACTTTCAGTGATTTAAATGTTAGAGTTTGGAAAACAATACCCCAAAATGAAGGTCTTAGAAGCAGCCTCAAAAGCAAAAGTTTTTCTCTGACCTTCTCCTATGTGGTCTCTCAGTCCCCTTCTCCCTCTAGGCTAGCCATAAAAATGAGAATCTTTCTTTCCCAAGGCAAGTCATAGAAACCATAACCCTTTTCCCGAAAACCAGCCACACGACCTAGAAATATTCCTCTAATTTTCTCTCCGTCTTTCCGGATAAAAACTCACTGAAAAGAAATTTTGTGACCTACCTTCTTCGACTATAGCTCATAAGACTCCTATTCCCCCTATTCCAGAGAGGGCCCTGACCACACGGAGAAAGGAATGCATGCTCAGACAGGCTAAGAACAATCTAGATACACAGGCCTTGCTAGGTTTCCCCACTCAGGCTACTAGCATTAAATCATTTCCATTTTTTGTCAAATAATATTTCTACATAGCTGTGCACACTTTGTTAACCTAAGCATAAAAAAGACAATTTCCTCTGTATCTCTAAGTTTTCATTCTAAAGTCTCCCGTGTACACACAGTAAATAAATTTGCTGTGCCTTGTTTCCAATTAATCTTCATTTTGCAAGTTGCTTTTTCAGTAAATCTTCAGAGGAAAAAGAGGAACTCAGCCCTTGGTGATACATAAACAATGTAATGTCAAAAATATATAGGAATCATATTCAAGAGTCCAAAACAGGCAGTACAGATGCACCTGAGAGTTTTCCGAAACATCTTGGCCACTAGAGAGGCTCGAAGAATCTGAAAATGCATCCACTGAGCCACAGGGGAATAAATACAAAGTTTGAGAATTAGCAAGCAAGTCTTAGGAAGAGAGGCATACACTTAGGAGCCAGAAGGCTGGTGATGGAATCCCAGCTCTGCCAGTTACTAGCTCTGAGAATGAGGACACAATAAACTGTGAACTCTCTGGTAGCACAAGGGACTTGTCTAAGCACTGTGCTAGGAGGACTGATCAAATTTTACCCTGGCCTCCCCCTATAATATGTTATGTTCCTAAAGGTGTCCATAGTCCCCACCCATACTGTCTTTCATCAACAAAATACAATTCTACCAGCTGCAAAATATATTTTGCCCTATCCATTTGCCAATGTCTCCCAGTAGTTATTAATTAATGCCCTCTCCTATAAGTTTCCATTTCCCTTAGCCCTCTTTTTGTTCTCTTCAGTTCTCCAACCCCAATTTAGTTGCCATTTTTCACTCCCCCATAGCCTCGTTATGGCCCCTTCTTGTTATTTCTTTCTCTTTTCTTTGTACTTTGGGCTCTGGGGTACATGTGCACTTCCTGCATCCTACAAGATTGTTGCATAGATACATACATGCCATCGTGGCTTGCTGTCTCCATCATCCCACCCTGGCGCCTACATGACCTACATCAGGCATTTCTCCAGGTGTTATCCCTCCTCGCCCGCTGCTGTCCCTCCCTTCCCTTCCCCTGCCCCCCCCGACCTAGCCCTGTGAGTGTTGTTCCCTTCCCTGTGCCCTAGTGTTCTCATTTTCCATCAAGCACCTATAAGTAAAAACATGTGGTGTTTGGTTTTCTGTTCTTGTGTCATTCTGCTGAGAATGATGGTGTCTAGATTCATCCATGTCTCTACCAAGGATACAAACTTGTCATTTTTTATGGCTGCATAGTATTCCATGGTGTAGATGTGCAACAATTTCTTTGTCCAGTCTATTATTGATGGGCATTTGGGTTGGTTCCAGGTCTTTGCTATTGTAAACAGCGCCACAATGAACATATGGGTGCATGTGTCTTTATAATAGAATGACCTATAATCCTTTGGGTATATACCCAGTAATGGGATTGCTGGGTCAAATGATATTTCTATTTCTAGATCCTTGAGGAATCTTGTTATTTCTTAAAGAATTTAAATCACTTTTGTCTTAGTTGGAGTTAAGCTTAGTTTATATTGGAGTCTCTCTCCCTTACTAAAGTAGTCTGAATAAAATCTATCTTGTCACCTTTACCAAGTGTTCATTGCTTTTTTTCTTGGACAACTTTCTTGTATGGCTCAGTTTTTTGTCTCTAAAATGGAGATGTTTACAATACCTTCCCCCAAGATTGTCATGAAAATTACATGGATAAATATTTGTAATGTGCTATATGTATTTTTTGAATAAATACAGCACATTTATTGAATGAAAATATATAACATATTAATTTTAAAATTTAACTTAAAAATTAATTTAAAAATTTTCCAGCAAATTTGTAGTGACTCTGACAATATAGACATTTAAACTTTAAGTGTTTCTTCTGTAAAGATTCCACATTGATTTGTAGTGATCTTCTGGTTCCGGTCTACTACCTGAATGTCACAATTCAAGGTCAAGTGTATTCACCATTCCTCTCAAATACCCACTCTGATTTCTACCTGTGGTGCTCATTTCTGCTTCTCTGTGACATGGTAGCATTATGTGCAGTCTTTGTAGTCTTGCTTATGTATCTTTCTCTATAAATTCTTACATCCCTTTTCTCTGTGATATCAAGCATTTTCATTATAACTCTGTCATAAAACTCAGTAGAGTGTACATGTACCTTTTCCCTTTGATGTCCTTGTATTTCAAGGACATTTACATTTTTGCTGTCCAGGTTATAAAGCATGTTTATACTCATGATATTATTCAATTCTTACAATTCCATGACACATTTTTGTTTGATTTCCAATTTAATATATACAGAAACAAAGTAGTGAATACTAAATTACTGAATAAGTTCAATTTACTTGAAAATGGTGAAACCAAGACTTATTTTCAGTTATTCTGTGCAATAGAAATCTAGTTTCACTACTTTTTAGATGAGCACTCATGGGCCAACTAATAAATTATTCGGAGCCTATGTAAAGTGGGATTGGCCGGGTGCAGTGGCTCACAACTGTAATTCCAGCACTTTGGGAGGCCAAGGCAGGTGGATCATCTGAGGTCAAGAGTTCAAGATCAGCCTGGCCAACATGGTAAAACCCTGTCTCTACTAAAAATACATTAAATAAAATTAGCTGGGCATGATTGCAGGCACCTGTAATCCCAGCTACTCGGGAGGCTCAGGCAGGAGAATTGCTTGAACCCAGGAGGCTGAGAATACAAAGATCAAGCCATTGTATTACAGCATGGGCAACAAGAGCAAAATTCCATCTCAAAAAAAGAAAAAAAAAAGAATTATTATATGTACTTCAGAAGGCTATTGTGCCACCTGAAAACCATGGCATATATTAAATATATTAAAGAGTGTTTGCTTCATAGAAGACAATTAACAAATGTTTTCATTCTCCTTTTGGTCACTAAAACTCATGATGTCTTAAAGTCTCTATAGCCATTCAGAAGCAGCACAAAATTCAAGTTAGATGAAACAAAAAGAGGTTGATAATTTCAATTGGAAATTGCCAATGTAGATACTGTAAAGCACATAGATTGGACACGCCTTCTTTATCCAAAACACGGTGTTTTGTGATGCACTGAGTAATACAATCATGAGATCCTTGAGCTTTCTCCTTTTCACTTTTTAAAAAATAAAAAGTCCAGGCCTGAATGAAACTGCCTAACTATTATAATAAACAATGAAAAAATCTTGGAATTATTCAGAGGTTGATGCAAGATGACAGAATAGAAGCCTACATTGTTTGTTCCCCACAAGAATGCCAAATTTTAACAACTATCTGCACACAGAAAAGCACCATCACAAAAAAGAAAAAAATCAGGTGAGCAATCACAGTACCAAATTTTCAACTTAATGTTATGAAAAGGGGCATTGAGGAGGGCAGGAAAGAGAGTCTTGAACCACAGGTGCCACACTTTACCCATTCCCCTGCAGCAGCTATGCAGCAGGGGAACCTGTGCACTTTGGGGAGGGAGAGCACAGCAATTGGGGGACTTTATATTGAACTCAGGGCTACCTTGTCATAGCAGAGAAAAAAGCCGTGCTGGGATCAGTCAGAGACCTTGAACTTGGAGGAAGTATTTAGACCAGTCTAATACCAAGAGAAATTGCCCCTCCCAGAAGTCAGAGCTTGAATTTTTTGTAAACCTTGCCACTGCAGGCCAAAGTGCTCTGGGATCCTACTAGGTAAACTTGAAAGGCAGTCTAGGACACAAAGACTGGAATTCCTAGACAAATCTTAGTGCTAGGCTAGGCTTAGAGCCAGTGGACTAAGGTGGCATGTGATCTAAGGAGACACTAGCTGGCATGGCAAAGAGAGGACTAGTGCCATCCCTCCCCCAAACTCCAGCAGTGAAGCTCATAGCAATGAAAGTGACTCCTCCTCTCTGCTTCAGAAGAGGAGAGCACAGAGTAAAGAGGACTTTGTCTTGCAACTTGGATATCAGCTGAGCCACAGTAGGACAGGGCACTGAGCAGAGTCACGTGGCCCCCATTCCAGGCCCTGGACATTTCTAGACACACAGTGTGCCAAAAGGGCACTACTGCCTTGAAGAGAATGACCCACTCCCAGCAAGATTCAACAGCTGCTGACTAAATGGCACCCAGGCCCTGAATAACCAGCAGTGATACACAGGGAGTTTGCCATGGGCCTTGGGCTTTGAGACACAGTAGCTTCAGGTGTGACTGCACATTCCCAGCTGCAGTGGTTATGGTGAAAGACTTTTTTTGTTTGAGAAAAGCAGAGGGAAAAGTAAAGTGGATTTTGCTTTGTACCCTAGGTACCAGCTCGATTATGGTGGGTTAGAGCAACAAGTAGACTTTTGGGGTCCCCAAGTACAGACCGAGGCTCTTGGACAGCATTTCTGGATCTGCCCTTGGCTAGAGTAGAGCACATTGCCATGGAGGGTGACTCGCAGGCCCGGCAGCATTCACCCCAAACTGACAGAAGAGCCTTTGGTCTTTAAAGAAACATCAGCAGTGGCCCAGCAGAAGACCCTGTGGATTGGTGGTGATGGTGGCCACTAGCAAAGAGACTTCTCTGCCTGCACAGAGGGAACAGGACAGTGGGAAGGACTTTGCATTCTGGTTGGAGTGCCGGTTTAGCCACAATAGAATAGAACATCATGTATATTGCTAAGACTTTGTACTCCAAACCCTGAAATTCAAACAGTATCTCTTGGAAATAAGTATGCTTGGATCCATCCTGGGGGAACTCACCATCCTTAAGAAAAGAATCTTGGTCAAGACTCAGTGTTGTGCGATTTCAGGTGTGACACAGCACAGCCCCAGTGATTGCCACAGTGGTGCTTACTTCATCACATTCTCATTTCCAGATGGCTTGCCGAAGAGACAGCCTCCATATATTTAGGAGAAAGTAAGGGAAACAAGCAAAAATTTCTGCCTCGTAATACAGAGAAATCTTCCAGATCTTATCTAAGACCACCAAGTTGGCAAATCTATGAGTCTGCAGAAATCACAGCATTATTGAGTTTAGGGTTCAAGTTCCCTCAAACCCTTGGAAAGCCTTCTCAAGAAGGGAAGGTATAAAAAACCAAAACTGTGAAGTCAAAAATAAATAAACAACTCTTCAATGAGCAGACACTGAGAAACATCTATAAGCATCAACATCATCCAGGGAAACATGGGTTTACCAAATAAATTAAATAAGGCACCAGAAACAAATCCTGGAGAAACAGAGATATATGGCTTTTCAGACAGAGAATTTAACATAGCTGTTTCAAGGAAACTCAAAGAAATTGAGGATAACACAGAAAAGGAATTCAGAATTCTATCAGACAAATTTAACAAACAGATTGAAATACTTTTAAAAAATCAAGCAGAAATTCTAGATCTGAAAAATGCAACTGACATGCTAAAGAATGTATCAGAGTCTCTTAATAGTAGAATTGATCATGCAAAAGAAAATTCGTGATTATGAAGACAGACTATTTGAAAATAAACAATTGAAAGAAACAAAAGAATAAAAGACTAAAACCAATGTGGGAGATAAAGGTGAGTGGATCACGAAATCAGGAATTTGAGACCAGCCTGGCCAACGTGGTGAAACCCTGTCTCTACTAAAAATACAAAAATTAGCTGGGCATGGTGGCGGGTGCATGTAATCCCAGCTACTCGGGAGGCTGAGGAGGGAGAATCATTTGAACCTAGGAGGCAAAGGTTGCAGTGAGCCAAGATTGTGCCATTGCACTCTAGTCTGAGTGACAGGTTGAGATTCCATCTCAAAAAGAAACAATGAAGCACTACCTACAAAATCTAGAAAATAGTCCTAAAAGGGCAAGACTAAGAGTTATTGGTCTTAAAGAGGAAGCAGAGAAAGAGATAGGGGTAGAAAATTTGTTCAAAGAGATATTATCAGAGAACTTCCTAAACCTAAAGAATGATATCAACATTCAAGTAAAAGGAGATAGGACACCAAGATTTAATCCAAGGAAAACTACCTCAAGGCATTTAATAAGAAGACTCCAAAAGGTGAAGGATAAAGGAAGGATCCTAGAAGTAGAAAGAGAAAAGAAACAAATAACACACAATGGCACTCCAATATATCTGGCAGAAGACTTTTCAATGGAAACCTTACAGGCAAGAAGCAAGGAGCAGGACATATTTAAAGTGCTTAAATAAAAGATTTTTTAAAAACCGTTTATCTTAGCATAGTATATCTGGTGAAAATATCCTTCAAACATAATGAAGAAATAAAGAGTTTTTCAGACAAGGAAAATCTGAGGGATTTAATCAACACCAGATGTTTCCTACAAGAAATGCTAAAGGGGTCATTCAATCTAAAAGAAAAGACATTAATGAGTAAGAAGCAATCATCCTGATGTACAAAACTCATTGATAATAGTAAGCACACTGAATAACACAGAATAGTATGCCACTGTGATTATGGTGTGTAAGCTTCTCTTGACTTAGGTAAAAAGACTAAATAATAAACCAATCAAAAAAACCACAACAACTCTTCCAGACACAGGCAATACAATAAAACATAAAGAAAAACCACAAAAAGTTAAAAAGTGGGAGGATGAAATTAATGTGTGAGGTTTTTATTAGTTTTTTTTTAATATTTGTTATGAAATTAGTGTTAAATTTTCTTCAGTTTAAAGTAATGGGTTATAAGGTAGTATGTGCAAGCCTCATGGTAACCTCAAATCAAAAAATATAGAGCAAACAAACAAAAAATAAAACACAAGAAATTAAACCATATCACCAGAGAAAATCATCTTCACTAACCAGAAGATAGTAAGGAAGGAAAGAAGGAAGAGAAAATTACAAGACAAGCAGAAAGCAAATAACAAAATGGCAGGAGTCAGTCCTTATCAGCAATAACATTAAATGTAAATGGACTAAACTCTTCAATCAAAAGTCAGAGTGACTGAATGGATAAAAAACAAGACCCAATTTTCCATTGCCTACAACAAACATACTTCACCTACAAAGATACACATAAACTGAAAATGAAGGGATAGAAAAAGATATTTAATGCAAATGGAGACTTAAAAAGAGCAAGAGTAGCTATTCCTATATCAGAGAAAATAGATTTCAACACAAAAACTATAAGAAGAGACAAAAAGTGTCATTATATAATGATAAAGGGGTCATTTTAGCCAGAGAGTATAATAATTGTAAATATATATGCACCCAAACCCAGAGCACTCAGGTATATGAAGCAAATATTATTAGACTTAAAGAAAGAGACAGAGCAAATAAAATAATAGTTGAAGACTATTCACTATATTCAGAACAGGACAGATTTCCCAGACTGAAAATCAACAGAGAAACATCAGACTTAATCTGCACTACAGAAAAATGGACCTAATATATATTTATAGAACATTTCATGGAAAAGCTACAGAATACACATTTTTCTCCCCAGCACATGGATCATCTTAAAAAAAAAAAGCCATATATTAGGTCACAAAGAAAGTCATATAACATTAACAAAAGTTGAAATGTCAAGCATTTTTTCTGACCATAGTGAAATAAATCTAAAAATTGATGAGGAATTTTGGAAAGGATATAAACATGTAGAAATTTAAAAATATACTCTTGAATGACCAGTAGGTCAATACAAATATTAATAAGATAATTAAAAATTTTCCTGTAATAAATGAATGATGGAGACACAACATTCCAAAACTTATGGGATACAGGAAAGCAGCACTAAGTGAGAAAGTTATAGCTACAAGTGCCTATATCATAAATGAAAACCTTCAAATAAACAATCTAACAATGCATCTTGAAGAACTAGAAAATCAAGAACAAATTGAAATAAAAATTATTACCAAAAAAATTAAATATTCGAGCAGAAGTGAATAAATTTGAAAAGGAAAAAAAATACAAAAGATTAATGAGCAAAAAGTTAGTTTTTTAACAAGAGAAAAAAATTGGCAAACCTTTATCGAGTCTAAGGAAAAAAAGAGAATACCAAAACAAATAAAATCAAAGATAAAAAAGGGACATTACAACTGTAGAAATCATACCACAGAAATTCAAAGAATCATGAGTGTGTACTATAAGCAGCATATTCCAATAAGTTGGCAAACCTAAAAGACATGGATAAATTCCTAGGCACATACAACCTACCAAGATTGAATAATGAAGAAATTCAAAACCTGAAGAGATAATTAAAAAGTAACAATGTAGAAACCACAATAAAACCTCTTCCAGTAAGTTAAATGCTGGAATCTAATGACTTTACTGGGGAATTCTACCAAACATTTATAGAATAAATACAAATCCTACTCAAAATCTTCCAAAAATTAGAAGAGGGAACACTTCCAAACTCATTCTATAAGGCCATCATTACCCTGATACCAAAACCAGATAAGGACAGGTCAAAAAAAGAAAAATATAGGTCAGTATCTGTGATGAATACTGACATAAAAATTCTCAACAAAATACTAACAAACAAATTCAATGAGAAAAATATAATTCATCATGACCAAGTGGGATTTGTCCCAGGGATGCAAGGATTGTTGAACATAACCAAATCAATCAGTTTGATACATCATATCAACAAAATGAAGAACAAAAACCATATGATAATTTCAATTAATGCTGAAAAAGCATTTGATAAAGTTCAACATCCCTTCAACATGAAAACCCTCAAAAAACTGGGTATACAAAAAGCATACCTCAACATTTAAAAAAAAGCCATATATGACAGACCGACAGCTAGTATTTTACTGAATAGGGAAAAAATGAAAGTTGTTCCTCTTAGATCCAAAACAGAACAAGGATGCTCACTTTCACCACTATTGTTCATCACAATACTGAAAGTCTTACCTAGAGCAATCAGACAAGAGAAATAAATAAAGGGCATCCAAATTAGAAATGAAGTCAAATTATCGTTGTTTGAAAACGATATCTTGTGTTTGTAAAAACCTAACGACTCCATCAAAAACTATTAGACTGATAAATTCAGTAAGGTTGTAAGGTTGAAAATCAATATAGAAAAACCTACAAATTGGGTTCAATGTAAACTGCCCAGGTGATGGGTGCACCAAAGTCTCACACATTGCCAGTAAAGAACTTACTCATGTAATCAAATACCACCTGTTCCCCAAAAACCTATGAAAATTAAAAAAAATTAAAAACAACATAAAAATATTGTAACATTTCTATATGCCAATAGTGAACAACCTGAAAAAGAAATAAAAAAGTAATCTCATTTACAATAGCCACAATTAATATACCTATGAATTAACCATAGAAGTTAAAGATTTCCACAATGAAAACTATAAAACATTGATGAAATAAATTGAAGAGGACACAAAAATGAAAAAATAATCCATGTTCATGGATTGAAAGAATTAGTATCATTATAATATCCATACTATCCAAATTAATCTACAGATTCAATGAAATTGCTATCAAAATAGCAATGACATTTTTTACCTAAATAGGAAAAGCAATCCTGAAATATATATGGAATCAAAGGAGACCAAGACTATTCAAAGATATCCTGAGAAAGAAAACAAAACTGGTGGAACCACATTACCTGACTCCAAATAATGCTACACAGGTATGATAATCAAAACATCATGGTACTGGCAGATAAGCAGATGTATTTGGCCAATTAAATAGAATAGAAAACCCAGAAATAAATCCATGCACCTAAAGTGAATTCATTTTGAGCAAAGTCCCAATAATATGCATTGGGGAAAACACAGTCTCTTCAATAAATGGTCCTGGGAAAACTGGATATCATATAAAACTTGAGTCCTACCTTGCTTTATACAAAATCAAATCAAAATGCATTCAAGATTTAAATCTAGGTCTCAAACTATAAAACTACCACAGAAAATAATTGGAGAGCCTCTCCGGAACATTGGTCTGGACAAAAATGTATTGAGTAATACCCTACAAGCATAGATAACTAAAGCAAAAATGGACAAATAGAATCACATCAACTTTAAAGCTTCTGTATAGCAAAAGAAACAATCAAGAAATTGAAGAGACAACCCATAGAATGAGAGAAATTATTTGCAAACTACCCATAATTAGCACACTATATAAGGAGCTCAAACAACTGCATAGGTAAAATCCTAGTAATCCTATTAAAAATGGGCAAGAGATTTTAATAGACATTTCTCAAAAGACATGCAAATGGAAAACAGGCATATGAAAAAGGAATCAATATCATTGATCACCAGAGAAACGCAAACCAAAACTGCCATGAGATATCATCTCACCCCAGTTAAAATGGCTTATATCTAAAAAGCAAGCAACAACAAATCCTGGTGAGGATGTGAGGAAAAGGGAACACTTGTTCATTATTGGTAGGACTGTAAATTAGTACAACCCCTATGGAGAACAGTCTGGAGGTTCCTGAAAAACACTCAAACTAGAGCTGCTGTCTGATCCAGCAATCCCACTGCTGGTTATATATTCAAAAGAAAGGAAATCAGTATTTTGAAGAAACATCTGCACTCCCATGTTTGTTGCAGCACTGTTCACCATAGTCAAGATTTGGAAACAACTTAAGTGTTCATCAACAGATGAATGAATAAAGAAAAGGTGGTGCTTACACACAATGGAATATTATTTGGCTATAAAAAAGAAGGAGATTCTTTCATTTGCCACAACATGGATAGAATCAGAGGACTTTATGTTAAATGAAGTGAGCCAGGTACAGAAAGACAAACATTGTATGTTCTCGATTATTTGAGAGATGTAAAAATGAAAATAATTTAACTCCCTGACAGAGAGAATAGAAGGCTGGTTACCAGAAGCTGGGGAGGGTAGTGCAGGTTCAGAGGGAATGTGAGGATGATTAATGGCTACAAATAATAATAATAAATAGAAAGAACTAATAAGACAGTATTTAATAGCACAACAGGACGGCTACAGTCAATGATAGCTTAATTTACATTTAAGAATAATGAAAATAATATATTTGAATTGCTTGTAACACAAAGAATAAATACTTGTTGGGGATGAATACCCAATTTCCCATGATGTGCCTATATCAAAATATCTCATGAACCCTATAAATGTATACACCTAATTATTTTCCTGCAAAATTATTTTTTAATTGGTAGTTAATTCAGCAATGAAAATCAATTTATAGAAAATTAACTTAGGGGAGGAGGATTTTAGTTTAGTCCAACATATGATAATAATAGTAATTCTACTAGCATTTATTTTAATGTAAAATATATTAGAGTTTATGCTGTAGTTTTTTACATTTGCAAATATATTTCATCATCACAATAATGTATATAGGTAGTTTCTAACCATTTTCCCTGCAATAGGGAAAATGTGGCACATATACACCATGGAATATTATGCAGCCATCAAAAACGATGAGTTTGGGTCCTTTGTGGGGACATGGATGAACCTAGAAACCATCATTCTCAGCAAACTGACAGAGGAGCAGAAGATCAAACACCGCATGTTCTCACTCATAGGCGGATGTTGAACGATGAGAGCACATGGACACAGGGAGGGGAGCACCAC